>NC_142941.1:33760689-33805689 GCF_046866305.1 Octopus bimaculoides | reverse complement strand
AAGGGTTAATAATTTTACCTTTGTTCTGTATACCTTTTACTTGTTTCCGTCATTAGACTGCGACCATGCTGGAGCACATTCTTGAATGTTTTAGTCAAACAGATTGACCCCCCCTCCTCACTTTATTCTTTATTCTTTTCTTTTTTTTTATTTTTAAGTTTTGTATTTATTCTATATAGGCCTGTTTTGCCGAACCAATGAGTTGCAGGGACATAAACAAATCAACACAAGTTGCCAAGAGTGGGGAGGAAACAACAAACACAAGTGTGCACATAAACACACATACACACACATTTATAAGATGGGCTTCCACACAGTTTCCACCTTCTAAATTCACTCACAAAGCATTGGTCAGCTTAAAGCAATAGTAGAAGCCTAAGTTGCTGTGCAGTAGGACTGAACTTAAAACCACATGGTTGCAAAGCAAGCTTCTTAATCACACAGCCATATCCAGAACTTGGAGGTGCAATCACCCTGTGGTTAAGGCAGCAGACTCGCGGTCATAGGATTGCGGTTTCGATTCCCAGACGGGGTGTTGTGAGTGTTTATTGAGCGAAAACACCTAAAGCTCTACGAGGCTCCGACAGGGGATGGTGGCGAACCCTGCTGTACTCTTTCACCACAACTTTCTCTCACTCTTTCTTCCTGTTTCTGTTGTGCCTGTAATTCAAAGGGTCAGCCTTGTCACACTGTGTCATGCTGAATATCCCCGAGAACTACGTTAAGGGTACACGTGTCTGTGGAGTGCTCAGCCACTTGCATGTTAATTTCATGAGCAGGCTGTTCTGTTGATCGGATCAACTGGAACCCTCGACGTCGTAAGTGACGAAGTGCCAACAACAATCCAGAACTTATTGTTATTTCATATTCTAAATGTCAGTTCAATAACTAATAGAAAAATTAGTTAATTTGTTATTTTACTCAATCTTACCAAATTCTTGTTTACTTAACTAGATTCATACATCATGACAAAGACTTTGAAACGCTCTTAATTACTTAATTAGTCAATCATAACAAGGAGAGCCATGCAGGTTAAGAAAAGTTTAATTGGATTAACCAGAGGTTAATGTTAATGAAAACAATAAAATAACGGCCATTCATCACTTGATTCAGAATTACCATTTTACAAATTTTTGCTATAAATGAAGGTATGGCTGTATAGGTATGAAGTTTGCTTCCTAACCAGATAGTGTTTTCCAGCAGTCACTCTCTTGACCCAATACATTTGATGTAGGCTTCGTGTTGAGTCTGTTGCTGTATGGGAATATGAATGGAGGTTTAATGTTGCCATTACTAGTGATCACTCCAAACACCATGATGTTAACTGGATGTTTAATTTTTGTCCCTCTCGGTACATGTCCTCAGATTGCACCGTCCTCAGATTGACACCCAAACACTCTGAAATGTTTGTATTGGAACTTCTGATGTGAATGCAAAGCAGCACAGGATGTTGTTTCCAAATTGCTGGCAGAGTGAACTGCATCATGGTACTGTTTTCTCACAGACAGAAAAGATGACAAACAGTCTTAGTTTGTCAATTGTTTACTCAAAATTGTTACGAAATATTTATTTCTTTATTGCTCACAGGGGGGTAAACATAGAGGGAACAAGCAAGGACAGACAAAGGGATAAATTCAACTGCATTGACCCCAGTGCATAACTAGTACTTATCTAATCGACCCTTGAGAGGATGAAAGGCAAAGTCGACCTCAGCGGAATTTGAACTCAAAGCGTAAAAACAGACAAAATACCACTAAACATTTCGCCCAGCGTGCTAACGTTTCTGTCAGCTCACCACCCTATTGTTATGAAATATGCAATTAAACAAAACTGATGTTATTTGTTCCTATCACAATTACAATGTCAACTTTGCATAAATTGAATGTTGAATGAGTTCAGTGTTTTGAAAAATTATGCAATTATCTACTATGCAATTAGCAGAAGTTACTATAAATTGATTGAGCTATAGAATTAGTTGAACTGAATGGGTATCGATTATGTATTGTACTTTATCGGAAAAAGAGAAGGGGGTGGAGGAATAACAAAATGAAACAAAGAACAAAAAAGATCGAACGGGCGTCTTGTGTTTTGTAAGTCACAGACATCTATAGATAAAAGGAATTGATTATCTTTTACTTGTTTCAGTCATTTGACTGTGGTCATGCTGGGGCACAGCCTTCAAGAAATGTTTGTTGGATGATTCGACACCAGTACTTGTTTTTTAAGCCTGGTATTTATTCTATACAGGGATATAAACAAACCAACACTAGTCGTCTAGCAGTGATAGGGGCAAACACCGGCACAAAGACACTCACACATATTAGTATATTTTTTTACTTGTTTCAGTCATTTGACTGCAGCCATGCTGGAGCACCACCTTAAACACCAGTTGTCAAGTGGTGGTGGGGGACAAACAGAGACACATTTACAATAGGCTTCTTTCAGTTTCCGTCAACCAAATCCACTCACAACGCAGTAGCAGAAGACACTTGCCCAAGGTGCTATGCAGTGGGACTGAACCCTGAACCATATGATTGGGAAGCAAGCATCCTACCACACAACCATGCCTGGGCCTATAAAAATACTTCTTTTACTTGCACAAGGACTTGAACTCACGACCCTCAGATGACTTAGCTTAAATACTGCTTTAAAAGTCTGATGCTCTACTGACTGAGCTATGTAGGCTAAATATTTACTGAAGCACATTCTGAATGTCCTTATTCTAAGATCAAATCTTATATGGACTTAATGACTTTTTGTTGTTGTTGTTATATTTAGTGTCAGGTTAACTATGATCAAGCAGATCTACGATCAGAAGCATTCCAGTTGTTTTCAACTTGTCTTTTTTTATTTTCTTTTGTTTTTTTTTTCACTGACATGGTTGCTGACATGGCTGTGTAGTTGAGTAACTTCTTTCCCAATCATGTGGTCTAGGTTTCAATCCCACTGCATGACATTTGGGTTGGTGTTTGCTTCTGAGCTCTGGATGAGCCATGACTTGGCTTTGCAGGTGGATTTGGTGGACAATAGCTGCGAGAGACTTATTGTGTGTGTGTATACGTGTGTGTGTGTGTGTATATACGTGTGTGTTTGTGTATACATGTATATGTGTGTGTATGTATATGTATATGGCTGTGTGTATCTATATATATATGTATATGTGTGTATATATATGTATATATGCGTGTGCATTTTTGTGTGTACCCTTGTCTTGACATTACATCATGCAATAGTTGTAAACAAGCATCATGGTCATACAAGCCATGTTGTTTGCTTCTAGCCTTCCATGGAGGAAATATTACCTTGCTCGAAACATGTGAGAGCTGGCAACTGGAAAGGTATCCAGCTGTAACCAAAAAATCTGCCTTAACAAATTTCTTCTGACCCATGCAATCATGAAAAAGTAAAGATGGGTAGATTAAATGATGTGTTAGCCAATGTGTCTGTTTTTGTTAAACTACTTAACCTTTTGTGATACCAACCCACCTGAAACTGTTAGTGGATCTATGATACAAAATCGCTGTTTTAAAATATTCTTAAAACCTTCCATTAGAATTTCATGATATTTTATGTTACAGATACCAGATAATATTGGTTTCAAATTTTGGTACAAAGCTAGCAATTTCGGTGGTGGGGGTGGTAAGTCGATTACATTGACCCCCAGTGCTTAACTGCTACTTATTTTTTTAACCCTCAAAGGATGGAAAGCAAAGTTAACCTGAGCGGAATTTGAACTCAGGACATAAAGATGAATGAAATGCCACTAAGCAATTTTTACAACATGTCAATGATTCTGCCAGCTCTCTGTCTTATTCCAGCTTAATATCTATGACAAAGCAAAGGTAACAATCTGGCAGACTCGTTAGCATTTCATCCATCGTTATGTTCTGTGTTCAAATTCCGCCTAGGTCGACTTTGCCTTTCATCCTTCTGAGATCGACAAAGTAAGTACCAGTTAAACACTGGGTCAGCCTAGGGCTATAGCAGATAAGACTTACATAAGATGCCATACATTGGGATTGAACCTGAAACCATGTGGTGCCAAAGTGAGATTCTTAACTATAAGCCTGTGTCTTTAGAACATTAATTTAAACACAGCCATGGTATTTAGCATCAGAAGTATGTTAACAAAAATGCCAAAGATGCTAGTAACTACACTAATTTGCTAACGAACAAAATCACTGTCTCTTAATAATTAGATTTCTCATAAACCATTGTTAGTTACTCTCTCTCTCTCTCTCTTTCCATTTGTCTCTCTTCTCTCTCTTTCCATATCTCTCTCTTTTTCTTTTCTGTCTCTCTCTCTCTCTGCCCCTCTCGCTTTTCTGTCTGTCTGTCACTCTTTCTGTTCTCTCTCTCTCTCTCTCTCTCTCTCTCTCTCTCTCTCTCTCTCTCATTCTCATTCTCTGGAATAAATAAAGCAATTCTCCTGATGAGCTGGCAATAACCTGGCAAAACTAGTGAGGTTGTTCTGCAGTTCATTCCACAAGGGTTACCATGGGGGATATTTGCACATTTAGATGAAATATATGTTTATCAAATATATTAAATATATGTTTATTAAATATACACTGATAAATTATTTACAATTCATCTCTATAGGTATAGACATAATATGTATGTCTTTGTATGTGTATATGTATATATATGTACGTTTGTGTGTGTGTGTACATATGTGTTTATAAATATACACATACATGTGTGTGTGTGTGTGTGTGTGAGAGAGAGAGAGAGAGAGATGGACTCTCTCACAGTTAGGTGTCATATGCGGGTTGACAATTTATTGCTGAACAGCCACACACACACACACACACACACACACACACACACACACATATATATATATATATATAAGGCATGTATGGTTGTGTTCATATGTATGCATGTATATATGTGTGTGTGTGTATGTTTGTGTGTGTATCCATGCCATCAAACAAACTCTACATAAGGAAGCTATGCTTATATATACATATATATATATATATATCAAAAATTTAAATAAGAGTTTTGGCGCTAATATCATTATATGAATATATATATATATATATATATATATATATATATATATATATATATATATATATATATATATATGTCTGTTTATGTATTTATGTATGTATATATATTTGTATAGAAGCATACGTATGCAGATATGTATATACACACACACATATCCATGTATAAATGTGTATATGTGTGTATATATATATATATATATATATTTAAGTGCCAAAAGTTCCTCTGTATAATTTGTTAAGGGGTTACCAAACGAAAGAAAGAACACATTTTGTATTAGTTGTTCCCATCTAATTTACATCCCTTTTACACCCATGTCCACCTTGCCTGTTGTCTGTCCCTTACAACACCGACAAAAGAAAAAAGAAAAGAAAAACGAGTCCCAGAAAAATTCTGGGTGCAGGGCAGCTGTGTGGCCGGTGGGGAGGACGTACTGATATGGTTGACTAAAAACCAAAGCTTTGAAGATGGTAGTGTCATCAGAGCATGACTGCAAGCCTACCAACAGGAACCAGTTTAAGAATGGAAAGAATAAATTGAAATAATCCAAAATACAGAGATATTTGGCAATATATGTAGATTCAAAGACCATTCCATGCCTGAAAGAACTTATTCACAACTAAAGGAAGGAAATATAATATTTCAAATATATGATTTTGTTTTGAAATATTAGTAAGGATTACACATTTCCAAGTTTCAATAAATACATTCGTATATATCATGAAACATAAAAACATTCATTGTTTGATAAATAAATTGAATTGACTTGTGAAATTTATTTGTTTCTCTTCCCCTCCTCTTTCTCTGTCTGCCTGTCTCTATCTCCACACACACACACACGCATGCACACACACACACACACACATATATGTATATATATGTATATATATATATATATGTATATATATATGTATATGTATATATATATATGTATATATATATATAAATGTATATATATATACAGATATATGTATATATATATATGTATATATATACAGATATATGTATATATATATATGTATATATATATCATCATATATATGTATATATATATACATTTATATATACACACACACACACACACACACACACTGATATACAAATATATATGTATATACGCATATGTATATATTATTTATATGCATAGACATGTACATACATATGATTATCTATGTATGTATGTATCTATTTATCTATTGATATATATATACATATATATGTGTGTGTGTGTGTATGGATACAATGTATATTAAAACGAGGAACAAGGATTCTTATTGCACCATCCTTATTTCTTTGGGTATTGAGTACTTTCTTATACATACATACACACACGTGTGTGTGTGTATGTATACATATATACATACTCACACACACATATATATACATATCCACATACATAAGTATACATATAATCACACACACACACACATAATTTACAAATTTACATTTATCTATGTATGTGTCTTTGCTTATTACTCTTTCTCTTCCAATATCTCTCCTTACTTTCTCTTCTTCTTCTTCTTCTTCACCTTCTCTCTCTTTCTCCTTTCTCTCTTCTTCTTCTTTACCTTCCTCTCTCTATCTTTCCTCCATCTTGTATTCTCACTTTAACTGCATTTCACTCTCTTCCCCCCCCTGCCGCCACCTCCACACTCTGCCTCCCATTTCCCCTGCTGAGCTGACCCTAAAAATTCTTCTGTTTCACTTCTCTTCCAACAGTTTCTGATCATGCACACACACACACACACACACACATACATCCCATAGTCACATGGCCAATGTTATATATGTATGTGTGTGTATATATATATATATATATATATATATATATATATATACAAATACATACATATATATATATATATATATACATATATACATACACTCACACACATATATATATAAGCTTATATACAAAGACTTACATACATACATACATACATGCATGCATGCATACGTGGACAGCGTGCGTGTTCATTCTAGTTCATGCAATGATTTGCATGTGCATAGCAATAAGCCTATGCACGGAGTGCGTGCAGTTGTAGCAGTTGAAGGCACCAGAAAATACGGCTCTGTCAACAACTGTTTAAAGTTTTGGCAAGATAACGTACAGCTTCTATTTACCTGTCCATATCCACCCGCTACATGCTGCGACTTGTGCATGAGTGACTGCTTGCCTGTCTGCCTGCCTCATTGCTTTTTTCCTTTCTTTCACTCACTGTCTCTGACTCTCTTTCTCTCCAGTATGTATGTGTGTGTGTATATATATATACATATATATATATATATATATATATATATATATATATATATATATATATATATATATATATATATATATATGTATGTATATATGTATGTTTGTGTGTGTGTATATATGTGTGTGTGTGTGTGTGTGTATTTGTGTATGTATATATGTACATATCTATCTATCTATCCATCTATTTATCTCTCTCATCTATATATATATATATGACACGTAGATAAATATGTTTGTGTGTGTGTGTATATACATATGCATACATATTCACACATATATATATACACATACATATACACACACACATGTATATACATATACACATATGCACCCCACCACACACACACACACACACACACTTAAATATAAACCAGGCAAGCGTGGAAAAAGTGACTTAAATTATTGTGATGATGATGAATATTGCATGTCTGTGGGTTTATGCATTTATTGCGAGTGTATACCTGAATTAAAACCTTTATATGCACGTGTATGTATGTGTGTATGTATATATACACACACAGTTGTCTATGAATATAGAATAATAATACGCTTATTGTATATAGTGCTCAGGTGCACTACAGATAATTGTTGTGTGTATAGCTTTGTATTTAACTTATTTATACATAGAGACTTACAATAAACACATGGACATATACATATATACATATGAATGTGAATATGTGCCTGTATATTCTTGCACTTGCTTGTGTGTGATTATATATATATATGTATGTATGTATATAAGTAATTAAAAAGAAGTAGTTATGTGTATGTACAGAATTTTGTGTAAATATGAATATATACTACAATGCTATATAAATGTGTGTGTGTGTGTTTATACACATATGTTTGAGATAATATACATGTGTTTCTAATTATGAATGTATGTACAAATGGTTTGTAATATAAACCTGGGTTGATCAATGCATTGTGAGCAGAAGTTGGTTGATAGGAACTATTTGAAAGTATATACACACACATTACATATATATAATATATATATATATATATATATATATATATATATATATATATATAATATATATATATGCACATGCATCGCTGTGTGGTAAGAAGTGTTTCCCAACCACATGGTTTCAAGTTCAGTCCCAGCCTTGCGCAGACCAAAGCCGTGTGAGTGGATTTGGTAGATGGAAACTGAAAGAACCCCGTCTGGTGTGTGTACATATATATATATATTGTGTGTGTGTGTGTGTGCCTTTACGTCTAATTTTGTCCCCAGCCACCATTTGGCAACCAGTGTTGGTGTGTTTATGTCCCTGTAGCTTAGTGGTTTCGCAAAAGCACTAAGCGATTGATTCATTTGACTAAAAAGGTGGTGCCCCAGCATGGCTGCAGTCCAATGACTGAAAGAAGTAAAAAAAAAATGAAAGATAAGAGCTTAAAGATACTCTCTTTGGTTTTAGTCATTGTACCATGGCCATGCTTGAGCACAACTTCAAAGTGTTTTGTAAAAGGTTTTTCCAACAAAATCAACTCTTGTACTTATTTTATGAATGATGCTTATTCCCTTAGTCTCTCCCTGCCAAAGAACTTAGTTTTGGGAAACAAACAAACCAGCACCATTTGTCAAGTGGTGAGTGATATATATATAAATCTGCTTATTAACACACATATACACACACACACACACACACACGCACACACACACACACACACACACACACTCATTAACATTTTTATTCACACATATTTATATGTATGTATATGTAGTGTGTAAATACATTTAAGTATTTATATACAGTCTGGAAAAGATACACATGGATATATATATATATATATATATATATATATATATATATATATATATATATATATATATATGTATTCATATATGTACGTCTGTCTGTCTATCTCTATGTGTGTGTGTGTGTGTGAGTGTGTCCTGCACCTCCGTTTACCAACTGGTGTTGGTGTGTATACGTCCCTTTAGTGTAGTGGTTCAACAAATGAGACTGATAGAATAAATATCAGGCTTAATGAAAAATAAATACTGGGATCAATTCATTCAACTAAAAATTCTTTAAGGTTATGTGCCCCAGCATGGCCACAGCCTAATGACAGAAACTAGTTAAAAGATAAAAGATACCTATCCATTTATCTGTCACTCTATCTCATTATCTAACTATTTATCTGACTACCTGTCCATTTATTTGTCCATCTATTTATCTGTATATTCATCAATCTGTCTGTTTATCCATCCATCTCTCTGTTTGTCCATCCATCTCATCCATCTATGTGCTTATCCTTCCATCCATCTCTCTGTCTGTTTATCCATCCATCTCATTCATCTTTCTGTTCATCCAGCCGTCCATCTATCTATCTATCCACTTATCTATTAGTTTATCCATCCATTTATCCACCTATCTATCAGTTTATCCATCCATCCATCCATTTATCTATTAATCCTTATATACATCAGTTCATTCATTTGTCTGTCTATCTATTTGTAAATCTCTGTATATGTACGCATGTCTGTGTGTATCTACCATTACATATATATCCGTCTGTGAGTGTTCATTGATATACATACATAACCATAGACATTACTGACAGTACATGGTATGTTTGACTAACAAACCAATCAAAATAGACTAATCTGCAGAGACAAATCAGACAGAACCATGAATATGTCAAAGAATTCTCCAAATGTCTATGGTGAGACATTGTTCTATAATTGTCAAGTTGCCATATTTACTCAGGACAACAATTTTACTCTGTTTCTTAGAATTTGCTAAGCTTTTAGCAAATCACATTCTTCACCATCAGAGAAAGATTGCTCTCAACATTTACCAATATAAGTACCAATACTCTAAAGACCAACATAACTGATTCTTTTAACTTTTTTTTCTTTATTTTTCTTGAGTCCTCTGAACTTGTAAAGGCTCAGATCCAGTTTCCATGGCACATGAGTGAATGATACCATGACATTCCCCTTCAACAGGATGCCAGTCTGTTGCTGGGTTCAAGGCCAGGGATTTTGAAGGGAGGATGCAAATTGATTACACTGACCCCAGTACTTGTATTTTACTTTATCAATGACCCCTGAAGGGATGAAAGGCAAAGTTGATCTCAGTGAAATTTGAACTCAAAATGTAAAGAATCAGAAGAAATGATACTGTTTTCCCCCAATGTGCTAAAGATTCTGCCTGCTTGCTATCTTCCAAACATTAGCAAACTCTTTATTTTTTTGTAACACCTTTTAGTCAGGAGTACAGGTTGTGGCCATGACTCTTTTACAAGGCCTCAGAGAGTGATGAGAGGGAGGGAGGGAGTAAAGTATTCTCAAACCAGAGATCTGGTCCAAATGCTTGCAACAGAGTGAACTTTACTAAAGGTACCCAAGTTACCAGGCTTGTAATATTGCACTACATGATCAATGAAATCTACCACTCAACTTGGCCATGGTGAGATTTGAACTCAATCTGTAAAGAGCCAAAACAAATACCACAAGGCATCTGTCTGACATTCCTACAGTTCCACTAATCCATTACCCTTGATTTTTTACTTTTTTATCAACCCCAACAGGATAAAAAGCAAAGTTCATCTTGACAGGATTTGAACTCTGATCACAGGGAATGGGAACAGTTACCATGAGGCATTCTTTTCAACACTACCAATATTACAAATATCATGAATAACATTTTACATTTGTTTTTCCTCCATGTTTGCATTAAATATTGGTCCATCTCCAGTAGAGTTAAAGGTAGGAAGTGTCCACCAGTTTTAATGTAGACAATGCATTTAAGTGAAGGAAATCTGTGAAATAATAACTGCTCAATGAGAACTTGCAATCGGCTGATACTATTTTGTGCAGAAGAAATTATGACAGGAACAATGTTATAGTTTTGTCTATGGATAACTGATAAAAGGAAAAGGATAATGGGTAAAGATGCCCTTTGGACATGAATGACCATGGGATTGCATCAAGAAAGTTGCCCTTCAAGGCACAAGTCCAAGCAAAGTTTTTTTATGGAAGACCAGCAATTGCTCATGCATACCTGTCTCTTCTCTTCTCACCACCGATGCTATCCAGGGGAAAGGCAAAGGCCAATACAGCTTGGCATCAGTGATGTTGCAACTCATTTCTACAGATGAGTGAACTGGCGCAATGTAGAATAAAGTGTTTTGCTCAAGAACACAACACATATTGATAACTGATAATAATATATATATATGTGTGTGTGTGTGTGTGTGTGTGCGTGTATGTTATTTGTTAAGTGTGACTCAGATCCATATGACTTAAAGATTTGTAGGTGTGTGGATGGGTTCATCTCATTAGATATTGTATACAGAGTAAATGGGTTTGAGATAAAGTGAAAATGGCTTTTAGATGTTAGGCCTCTTTTGGTCATCTCAGGTCATGTTGTTTTCAGCTATGGAAGTGACACTTTTGTTTGTCCATTCACTTGTGTGTGTGTGGGGGGGGGGGGATATATACCTATATGTATTTATATATATATATAAGCATATTTGCCTGTCCGTATGTGTGTGTATGTGCCTATATATATATATATATATATATATGAGCACATATACACACATACAAACGGGCAAATATGAAAAAATAGTTAAAAACAAAAAGAGCATAATAACATGAATATTTTCAAATTTGTGTATGTCTTAAGAGTAATAATTCTATGTATGTATGTATGCATGTATATATGTGTGCATGTAGCTTAGTGCATAATTATGCATATGTATGTGCCAGTGGATGCAAAAAATAAGAGAGAGCTTGATTGATATTCGAGCATACATATGCGTATATATATATATATATATATATATATATATATATATACATGTTTGTGAATGAGTATACATGGATACATGCATATATATATATATATATATATATATATATATATATATACACTCAGATGTTATACTTACATTTATATTGATTCCAATGTACATTATTATTATTGTTTCGTTTTTGTTTTTGTTTTTGTGCTTCTTTTCTCTCCAGTTTACACATGAATTTATAAATATACCCTTCACCAAAATGGCTCCAACAATTTTCTTCATATATTTTCGAGGGGTTGTAATTTTCTTTCAGCTTACATCTATGTTATGTAGCCCCCCCCTACCTTCCTCCACACACAATATTATTACTGTTATTATCCTGATTATTATTATTATTATCATTATCATTATTATTATTATTATTATTATTATTTAGATTATTGTTTCTTTTTGTTTTTTGTCTTTACGAAATTCAAGTCAGAAGAAAATAAAATGTTTTTTTTTTTTTGAATCTTATGAATATGCAAGACAAAATGAATTATTATTATTTTTTTTTCCATTATTTTATCCTGCTGTTTTGTTTTGTTTTGTTTCTCTTTTGTTTTCTTTTATTTCCTTTAAAAAAATTTTTTTTTTTACATTTTCTATTATTTTTCCTCCCCTTTCACTGTTTTCTTTGGCACTTTCCTCACACACAAATAATCATCAATATATATGTGTGTATATGTGTGTGGATATATATGTGTGTGTGTATATATATATGTGTGTGTGTGTGTATCTGTTTGTGTATGTATGTAGATATGTGTATGTATGTAGATATATATATGTATATAGTAGATGTAGATATGTACGTATATATATGTATATATATGTATACACATGTGTATATACATATATGCATGTGTATATATGTGTGTATATATATGTATGTATATATATATATATGTGTATATGTAAACAAATGTATTATGCATATGTATGTGTATATATATATATATATATATATATATATATATATATATATATATATATATATATATATACACACACACACCCATAAACAAGCATAATATATAAGTGTGCATTTTAACACATGCATATTTTTGCCTTTTAGAACTTTACACACTATATTTCTTTGGTACTTACATATACATTTGTGTGTGTGTATGTGTTTGTTTGTATGTGTGTATATATACATATATATGTGTGTGTGTGTGTTTATATACATATACATGTATCATTAACTCCTTTTTTTCTCTGTATACTTTCATACTCTCTTCTTCCGTTCCTCCCTCCCTCTCTCTCTCTCAGTCTCTCTTTCCCTATACCTCCCACTGTCACTCACTCGCTTTCATATATACCAAACTATATTCTTTTTCCTTTCTTTTTCCTTCATCTTTATTATGTCTATGTTCTTGTTGTTCTTGTCGCTGTCAGATTATTATTATTAATCTATTTTTCAGTTTTACTTATCCATATATTTTTTTTCTGTGTCTATATGTGTTTATATTTTATATTTATTTCTTTTCTTTTTCCATTCGTTGTTGTTCTTAATTTTTTTTCCCTTCGTTCATGTATTGTAATTCATTTTATTAACAAAACACACACACATAAGCATATATAGAAACCATATAAACACACACACGCTCATACACATAAGCACACATACACACATGTGTGTATGTATACTTACATATTCATATATATATTTATATATATTTATATGCGTATTTGTATTTTTTAAGCCAGAAGAAAATAAATGTTATTGATTTTTGTGAGCATAAAAGCCAAAATATATTAGTTTTTGCACATATGTATATTTTGTAGTCTTCAATTTCATTTTTCTAATATATACACATTTATTTTGTGTGTGTGTGTGTGTGTGTGTGTGTTGTATGTGTGTATGTGTTGTATGTGTGTGTATGTTGTATGTGTGTGTGGTGTGTGTTTGTACACATATATACATACACACACAGACACACACATACATACATACGTGTGTTTACTTATTTTAGTTTATTTTTATTGTTATTGTTAATTATTATTATTATTGTTTCTTTTGTTATTTATATTTTGTTGGTTGGTTTGTTTTTTGTTGTTTTTTTTTTTTTTTTTTTCATATTTACCTCTGTATTCCTCTTTGCTAATAATTCGGTTGGTAGATTTACCATGGGACATGTTTGGGTTTTTTTTTTACATATGTCGTTTTGTTTTTTTGTGTCTTTTTTGTTCTTTCTTTTTGTTTTATTTTTGTGTCCGGTGTTTTTTTTTTTTGCAGCGAGGACAATGATGATGACTGTGATGATGTCACTGATGACAATACGATAGCGATAGTGATGGTGATGATGGCAGTAGTTACAATGGTGATGATGATGATATTGCTACAATGACGATGATGATGATATCGATGTAATGATGCTGATGATTATGTTGATACAATGATGATGATGGTGATGGTTATGTTGGTAATATAGATGATGATGATGAGGAGGATGGTGGTCGTAGTGGTACATATTTGCAATGGTGAAAGCATTGATGGTAAAGATGGCGGTGCTAGTGGTGATGGTGATGGTGATGGTGCTGGTAGCAGTGATGCTGAAGGTTGAGGTGGGGGTGATGGTGGTGACAGTGACTAGATGATGATGATGATGATGGTGATGATGATGATGATGATGATGATGATGATGATGACAATGATGTTTGGTGAAATATTGGACGGTTTCTTTGTTGTACGGAGGAGTTGTTATATCTATATCTATGCAATGGCAGTGCTCCAGCATGGCCACATGTGATAGGCTGGAAAAGGTTAAAGAGTGAAATAATTGAATTTATGCATTACATTTATCACCAAATAGTCTTACCATCATCATCATTGTCATTAATCACCTTCTCCATCATTTTCATCATCATCATCATCATCATCATCACCATCACTACCACTACTGCCATCATCTTCATTATCATCACCATTATCGTGAACAACAACATCATTGATATTATCTTGATCAGCATCACCACCGTTACCACTATCATCATAATTATCATCATCATCATCACCTCCACCGTCATCATCACCTTCACCACCATTATCACACGCCATCACCACTGCCATCATCATCATCACCATCATCATCGTTACCGTCATCATCATTACCATCATCGTTATCATCATCATCATTACCATAATAATCATCACCACCACCACCACCACCTCTACCATCCTCACCACCAACACCATCATCCTCACCACCAACACCATCATCCTCACCACCAACACCATCATCATCCCCACCCCACCACACCATCCACCACCACCACCACACCATCATCCACTCCACCACCACCACCACTATCATCACTAGTATCATCATTATCATCATCATCATTTTACTTATTAATGTAATTTTTTTTTTTTTTATTCCCAAGTTATTTTCCTTCGTGAAGTTACACAGCTCCAAGGAAGCCAAAAAAAAAAAATTAAGATGTAGAAATATTGGTCTTATGTTTTATGTATACATGTGTGTGTTTATATATTTCTGTTTACATCTCTTTGTTTGTTTTTTTTTTTTGTTGTCGTTTATTTTTTTTGTTTTTCTGAGTTGTATTTATTGTTGTTATTGTTGTAATGAAAAAGTTGTTGATGTAAGTAGTAGTGGTGGTGGTGGTGGTGGTGGTGGTGTTATTGGTAGCAGAGGTGTTACCAATTTTTTTCCTCTAAACCTTAGTGTTAATGAAACATGCGTTTGTTTGTAGCGAAGATGTTTGCATATGTGGATGTTGTTTAAAACACTGAGCAATGTTGAGAGAACAGACCTCTAATGGAAGACATTCCAGCGGTGACCATCCTGCTATTTTAGTCTATTTTAGTGGACCATTACCACCGCGACCACCACGACCACCGCCATGATCATCGTTATCATCATCATCACTGTCATCATCATTGTCATTATCACCATCCTACTACCACCATCATTACAACTACATTCACCGTTATCACCACCACTTCCATCATCATGTGTGGAGGAAGGGATTCTAAAATTTCATTATCCATTATCCATTTGCCATTTTGATTTTATTGAAGATGGTAAAAGTTCAATTTGAGGTAGATTTGGCTGCTATTTCTTGTGCATATTGAGTCACCATGTAGTGATGTAGTGGCTCTCTTGCTATATTGTCTAGTTGTTGTTGTTGTTGTTATTCATAGTGGTGGAGGTTGGAGAGGAGGTGATAATGGTGATGTTGGTAGTATAAATGTTAAATGTTATCATCATCATTATTTTATTGTCCGTACTCTGTCCACTTTTCCGTACTTGCATGGGTTGGACAGAGTTTATTGAAGTCAATTTTGTAATTTTATTCTAAATTATACTACATTAATGTCTTTTTGTTTAATACTTGTGTGCTTGTGTGTTGTTAGTTTCAATTAGTTTTAGTGTCCAACTACAAGATAAAAACCCGCTTCAGTCAAGAGTGTCCATGGGATTTCACCTAGAAAGTTACCCACCGAGGCACAAATCTGGGCAAGGTTGTTTATGGAAGACCAGCAGTTGCCAATGCATACCAGCCTCCCCACTCCATGCCATCGATGTTATCCAAGGGAAAGGCAAAGGCCGATACAGCTTGGTACCAGTGACATTGCAACTCATTTCTACAGCTGAGTGAACTGGAGCAATGTGAAATTAAGTGTCTTGCTCAAGAACACAACATGCAACCCAGTCCAGGAATTGAACTCACTACCTCATGATTGTGAGCCTGACACTCTAACTACTGAGCCATGCCCAGGTACGAGATGGTATCCAAAAGTTCCCATACTAGTTACGCTTAATAAAAAAATTATTTATTTATTTAAGTTTTAGCATAAACTCTATCGAAATAGTCACCATGCATCGTATTACATGTGGTTTCATGTTCAGTCCTACCATGTGGCACTTTGGGCAAGTGTCTTCTACTATAGCCTCGGACCAATCAAATCCTTGTGAGTGAATTCGTTAGACAGAAACTCAGTGAGTGAGTGTTTTTACATTTATGTTTCTTACCTGCCCACCAATTGATAATTGGTGTTGGTTTGTTTACGTCTCTGTAACTTAGCACTTTGGCAAAAAAAAAAAGACCAATACAATAAGTACCAGATTTTAAAAAAGACCATGGCCACAGTCTAGTGACTGAAACAAATAAAAGATAAAATGTATATATCACAAATGTCTGACAAACGGTAATGTGAAACTCTAAACAAAGTTCAATAAATTTCATCAAATAAATGAAATGAAGCAGATCAGATGTTGAAATGGATTATCCTTTTATTTCATATTCCAAAAACAATTGTTTCTGACAAAAGAACCCAGATTTCCATAAACAGAACATCATATAGGTCGAATTTGTATATACATATATACTATCATATTTTAATGGTTGTTCTCCATGCTGGCATGGGTTGGATGGTTTGATAGGGGCTGACCAGCTGAAGAGATGCCCAGGCTCCATTTGTCTGTTAAAGAATGGTTTCTATGGCTAGATGCCTTTCCTAATGCCAAATATACCCATGTATATATAATATATTTTTAAGATTTGTTCACGGGAAATGTTTGAAAATGCAAATAAAGCTCCTATTCCATTATGTCAGCTACAGTCTAATTTCTTTGTCTGAAGAAATGAATCCATGAAGATGATCTACCCAATGCCTACAAATACTAAGGACTACACTGTAATCATCCCAGGAATACGGATTATGATCTTAAGAGACATATGATTTGTGGAAGCACACGTAGCAATGCATTAAATATTTATAAATTCCATCCAAGGATAATTACTATAATTCTCGTTTCACTATTTTGGCAAATATGATGAATGAAGTCTATGGTGTATCAAGGAGGACTGAAACATGTCTGGGATTGTCTCCCTTATTTGTTAAAAAGGATTGAAACACTAATAATGGCTTCAAATTTTGGTACTAGACCAGTAATTTCAGAGGAAGTGGGTGGGTTGATTTTATTGGTTGGCGTTAGGAAGGGCATCCAGCTGTAGAAACACTGCCAGATAAGACTAGAGCCTGGTGCAGCTTCCTGGCTTCCCAGACCCCAGTCAAACTGTTCAACCCATGCTAGCATGGAAAACAGACATTAAACAATGATGATGATGATGATGATATATATATATATATATGGGTACATGTGTATGTGTAATTATGAGTGTATATTTGTGTCTCACTTGATCATTATAAATGAATGTCACTCATTTTCAATAGTCTGGGTAAACATGTCTGGTCACAGGTAAATATTACTGTACTTGAAAACGGGTAAGGGTTGGTGATAGGAAGGGCACCTAACCACAGAAAATCAGCTTCAATAAATTCTGTCCAACCCATGCAAGCATGGAAAAGTGGACATTAAGCAATGGATGGTGATACAAGCAATCATTTATGGTTGCTTATACTGGACTACATTATACTAAATATTAAGAAAAAACTAAGAATCAATATCTCAAGGAATTTTGTTGCTCAGTAACTATCTGTAAACATATTTCTTTTATATTTTGCTTTGCATGTAATTAATTTTCTTTATGTCTGTAATTCATGTTGCTTTTTTCTTTTCCCTTAAACTTATTCCCTTTTACTCTCTCCATGATTCAGTACAGTTAAAGTCTTCTATCATATGGTGATATTAAGTTATTAACATTTTTAATAGAGTATTGAGAAACTGATTAGATTTATGTGTTGAGGAAAAGGCAACATTAGTTCATTGATTATTATCATTATTAAGGCGACAAACTGGCAGATTTGGTAGCATGCCAGGCACAATGCTAAGTGGCATTTCGTCCATCTCGGAACATAAATTTTGCTGAAATCAACTTTGCCTTTTATCCTTTTAGGGCTGATAAAATAAGTATCAGTTGAGCAATGAGGGCAATATAATCAACCCATCCACTTCCCATGAAACTGCTGGTCTTGTGCCAAAATTTGAAGCCATTATTATTGTTTCAATCCTTTTAACAAATAAGGGAGACAATCCCAGACATGTTTCAGTCCTCCTTAATACACCATAGACTTCATTCATCATATTTGCTGAAATAGTGAAGAGAGAATTAATAAGTAGGTCTAGGCAAAAACAATTAGCATAATTTTCAAAAAATATTATATTTACTTCTGTACAATTAACTCACACACACACACACACACACACACACACTACTGTATTGACCACACTATCACCTGTTGTACGCTGATCACAATGCGCTTCTTCACATTGTTGCACCTAACAAATGATGCCACCCCAATGGCAAGGTGGGTGGGCCAAAATTCCCCCACAACAGAATGCCAGTCCATCACAGGGTTTCTCATTTACAGCTGAGGGGACTGAAGCAATGTGAAATGAAGTGTTGTGCTCAAGGACACAGTGCATTGCCTGGTCCAGGAATCGAAACCGCAATCTTTCAATCATGAGTGCTACACTCTAGCCACTAGATTATACACCTGCCATGTAAACGCACCTGTGCATTGTCACATAAAAGTGCCTGTGCAATACCATGTAAATATGTCCGTGCAGTGTCACATAAAAGCACCCATGTAGTGCCACATAAAAGCACCCTCTGTAAAGTCGTTAGCATTAGGAAGGGCATCCAGCTATAGAAACCATGCCAAATCAGACTGGAGTCTGGTGCAGCTCCCCAGCTTGTCAGCTCTGGTGAAACCATCCAATCCATGCCAGCATGGACAACAGAAGTTAAATGAAGATGATGACGACGACAATGACATATACACCAGATTTACTTGTTACATCCTGAATTTTGTGTTAAATCTTGGTACGAAATTTTTCCCCTTCTTAATGTTAGTTTTTCCCTATCTTTAAGTCACAACCCCTGTTTTCCAATTAAAATCAAATATGAATTAGTGCAACTTATTTTACACGATAGATCACTGAAGTTAATTACTCAGTAATGCTATCTGCATGAGAAAACAATAGTTAAGTTAGTGTTAATGTATTTGATATGGTTGGCATTAAAAATCTAATCTGAAATACATACACAGTATGGGGAACATAACATTAGGGGATGTGAGTATGACTGCTGTGTACTTAAGAAGTTTGCTTCTGAGAGACATGGTTTTGTGTTCAGTCCAACAGCCTGACACCTTAAGCAAGTCTTTTACTATATCCTTAAATCATTCAAAACCTTGAGAGGTAAATTTGGTAGACAAAAATTTGACATCAGGATGGGTCGGATAAGATATGAGTGGTGAATTGGCAGGGTCATTAGAGTGTTGATTCTGTGAACTTTGAGTTCAAATTCAGCTGAGGTCAGCTTCACCTTTCATCATTTTAGAGTCAATAAAATGTGTAAAGCTGGAAAAAAAAAAAAAGAAAAAAGAAAATAATCTAAGCAGCAGAACCGTTATAGTCCAAGACTCTGGTCTGAAAATAACTTCTTTCCTGTCTCTCTTTAGTCTATAACTCTCTTCATCCTGGACATTACTATTTTGAGTCTCAGGACTTATGGGGCCAGTTACTCAGTCCCCATGGCATACAAGTGATAAAAATCACAATATTTTCCCTTGAACAGAATGCCGATTCCTCATAGAGTCACTCATTTACAGCTGAGATGACTGGAGCTATCTGGAATGAAATGTTTTGCTCAAGAATACAATGCATTGCTGATCTGGGAATTGAACCTGCAATCTTGTGATCGTAAGTGCAACAGCCTCACCACTGGGCCACGTGCCTTCACCCATCAGTCATAGAGTCACCAAAAAAAGCATCACGGGTGCCGCTGTTCTTGCATTTAAAATATAAACCAAAAACAATATTAAAATGTTTAATGTCGATTTAATTGTTCCAGAAAGTACCCAAGATGTGTTGAATGCAGCTGAGCTACATTCTTAATATCCAAATAAATTGCTAAGAAAATAAGATTTTTTTAATTTTTTGTAGAAAAATGGATAAAATAAATTATTTTCTAATATTTATTGCTTTATTTATTGGTTAGTAATCATTAATAAAATAATGTTTAGACATTTTAGATTTTAGCTTCAGTAGTTTCTTAGACACCAACGCAGGAACTCAACTGAAGCAACCAAGGGAGCCATTAATCAAACCAGCATCTGAACATACCATGGTTAGGTGGAGGGCTGGAGGATAGAAGTGGAGGTGGGGGGGGGGACAGCATACACACATACACACACATTCTCTCTCTCACTCCCTCAATCTCTCACTCTCTCTCAATCTCTCACTCTCTCTCTTTATCTCTCTCTTTCTCTCTCTCTCTCTCTCTATATATATATATATCTCACACCCACACACACACACACAAACAGAGGATACTTTTAGTCATCCTGGCAAACTACAGAAAGCTACACAAGCTTGAGTGGCCTACAGCTGGTAAACTTGGCACCACACATCACCCTCATTATTGTCCTTCTCCTCCTCCTCCTCCTCCTCCCCCTCATCATCATCAGCAGCAGCAGCAGTGACACAACTGACTCCATCATTGTCACCAACTCCATCGTCATCACCAACTCCATTGTCATCACCAACTCCATCGTCATCACCAACTCCATCGTCATCACCAACTCCATTGTCATTGGCAATTCCACTGTCATCGCCAACTCCATCCTCATCGCCAACTCCATCGTCATCACCAACTCCATCGTCATCACCAACTCCATTTGTCATCGCCAACTTCATCATCGTCACCAACTTCATCATCATCACAAAATCTTCATCATCACCATTACGGCTGTTATCACCACCATCATCATCATCATTATCACCAATTCCATCCCCATCATTGTCATCATAACCATCATCACTGTTTGTTGTCTTTGTCATCAATGTCATCATCATCATCACAAAACCTTCGTCATCACCATTATGGCTATTATCACCATCATCATCATCATCATCATTGCTGTCACCAACTTCATCTCCATCATCATCATCATCATCATCATCATAACCATCATCACTGTTTGTTGTCTTTGTCATCATTGTCGTCGTCATCATCACCATCATCATCATAACCATCACTATCACAAAACTTTTGCCATCACCATCATGGTTGTTATCACCTCAGTTATCATCATCAGCATCATATTCATTACCACCATTGTCATTCTCAGCGCCATCATTGTCATCATCATCCAAATTTTGGCTTCTAATGACAATCACATTATAAGGTTAAAAATATGAACTTTTCTTCATTGTCGTTAGTAATTCAATTTTATGTATAGACTTGAAATTAAGTAGCTACAATGTCATACTAATGACCCATCAATGGGAACCCCAGTTCATACAGTATTCTTAAAAGTATGGTAAACATGGCTGTGTGGTTAAGAAGCTCTCTTTGCAACCATGTGGCTTTAGGTTCAGTCCCACTGTAAGGTACCATGGGTAAGCTTTTTCCACTTTAAACCTCAAGACAACTAAAAACCTTGTGAGTGAATTCCATACATGGAAACTGTGTAGAAGTTCACTATTTATGCGCGCGTGTGTGTGTGTGTCCTCCTACCAATACTGCCAACCGGTGTTGGTTTGATTATGTCCTTGTAACTTAGTGATTTGGGGAAAAAAGACCAATTGGAAAAACAGATAAATACTAGATTTATTTGAACATAAGTATTGGGGGTCAGTTTTTTTGACTAAAATCCTTCAAGACGGTGCCCCAGCATGGCAACAATCTACTGACTGAAACAAGTAAAATATAAGAGATAAATATACATAGACGTAGACGTGGCTGTGCAGTAAGAAGCTCACTTTCCAACCACATAGTTCTGGGTTCAGTCCCACCGCATGGCACCTTGGACAAGTGTCTTTAACTATAGCCTAGGGTCGACCAAAGCCTTGTGAGTGGATTTGGTAGATGGAAACTGAAAGAAGCCCATCATATATTCTTTTATTTGTTTCAGTCATTTGACTGCGGCCAAGCTGGAGCACTACCTTTAGTCTAGCAAACCGACCCCAGGACTTATTCTTTGTAAGCCTAGTACTTATTCTATTGATCTCTTTTGCCGAACAGGTAAGTTATGGGGGTGTAAACACACTAGCATCAGTTGTCAAGTGATGTTGGGAGGACAAACACAGACACTTAGACACACACACACACATACATGCATATATATATATATATATATATATATATATACGACGGGCTTCTTTCAGTTTCTGTTTACCAAATCCACTCACAAGGTTTTGGTCAGCCTGAGACTATAGTAGAAGACACTTGCCCAAGGTGCCGTGTAGTGGGACTGAACCCAGAATCATGTGGTTGGTAAGCAAGCTACTTACCACACAGCCACTTCTGTACCTGTATATGTATATATTTATTTTTGTGTGTCTTTGTGTCTGTGTTTATACCCCCACCACCACTTGACAATTAGTGCTGGTGTGTTTACGTCCCTGTGACTTAGCAGTTTGGCAAAGAGACTAATAAAATAGGTTCTGGGCTTAAAAAAAGTAAGTTTTGGGGTTGATTTGTTCGACTAAAAGCCTTTCTAAACAGTGCTCCAGCATGGCCACAGTCAAATGACTGAAACAAGTAAAAGAATAAAAGAATATATGTATGTGTATGTATAGCTGCAAGCATGACTGTGTGGTAAGAAGATTGCTTCCCGAGTACCTGGTTCTGGGTTCAGTTCCACTTTGTGGTACCTTGGGCAAGTGTCTTACACTATAGCCTCAGGCTGACCAAGAAGTGTACAGCATATGTGTGTATGTCTTTGCGTCTGTGTTTGTCCCCTGCTACTACTTGACAACTGGTGTTGGTGTGGTTACGTCCCCGTAACCTGGCAGTTCAGCAAAACAGACTGATAAAATAAGTACCAGGCTTAAAAAATATGAGTACTGGGTTTGATTCATTTGACTAAAACTTCTTCAAGGCAGTGCCCCAGCATGGCCACAATGACTGAAACGGCTGAAAGATGTGCGTGTGTGTGTGTGTGTGTGTGTGTATACAACATAGCAGACATATTTGTCTTAGCTGACATAATCACGCTCTGCCTGTCTTGTTTAATTCTGTCAATGACTTTATATAGAAAGTGATGGTTTTTACAAATGGACAAACGAAACTTAGAATTGCAAAATACTAGGAAATTCTCTGATTTCAATTTGCATTTCTTGAATTAATCCTTATTTACTGTTTTCCTCTCTCTCTCTCTCTCTATCTCCCCCCTCTCTCTCTCTCTCTCTATCTCCCCCCTCTCTCTCTCTCTCTCTATCTCCCCCCCCCTCTCTCTCTCTCTTTCTCTCTCTCCTATAATCAGAAATAATGCCGTTTTGCTTTGTGATGCTATTTATATTAATCCATCCTTGTTACTTGTCAGTGCTGCATAGTTGATCAGAAACTCCTAGTTAATTGCTTCTATCAGGTATGGCTATGTGGTAAGGAACTTTGGTAAAGAATGTATGGTTCCAGGTTGGATCCTACTGCATGGCAGCTTGGTGTTATCTAGTATGTCTCTTGTATCATAGACTCAAGATGGCCTTTATATTGTTAGTGGAATCGGTGGAAATGTAACTGTGCAGCATTGTCTCATGTGTGCGTACGTGACTGTATCTTTTTACTTTATGGGGATGTAAATACACCAACATCGGTTGTCAAGCGATGGTAGGGGTGGGGACAAACACTGAAATCATCAGAACACCTGAATTTAACCACCAAGTTCAATAGGCCATTGATTACAATTCCATAAAGTCCATGAGGTCAATTGCAAAAGATCTCCATGTGTCAGAATGAGCAGTCAGAAATGTTGTCCATGAAGACATCAGATATAAATCTTATATGATGAGGAAAGGTCAATTTGTCCGAAAAAAGCAGAAGAAAATCACTACATCAGATCTAAAAGGTTCTTAAATAAACTGAAAATCCAGCAGAAGATTTGATTTGGTTTTTCTTAAACAAGAAAAACTTCAACCAAGATCAAAAAGTTAACAGAAGAAATCACTGATGGATATGTGCAGAACCTTCTGAAGTTGCAAGTGTTATGCATACAAAATTTCCTGCAACTGTCATAGTTTTAGGAGTTGTCAGCAATGAAGGACATGTGATGCCTCCTTACTTCTTTTCACAAGGCCTTAGAGTTAACTCTGCTGCCTACATTGAGGTCCTGGAAATAATTGTAAAGCCCTGGATAGACCGTGCATGCAATGAAAGGTCATATGTGTTTCAGTAAGACCCTGCACTATCACATATGGCTCTAGTAACACAGGAATGGATGGCTGAAAATTTTCATGCTCACATAGCCCCTAACATTTGACCTCCTAATTCCCCAGATCTCAATCTATTGGACTATTATATGTGGAGCATTGTTGAGAGAGAGGTCAATGAACATGCCCATAACACCAAAGATTCTTTGAAAGCTGCTATAGTCAGAGTAATGTCCAAAATGAACCAGGGTCTCTTGATTCGAGTATATGGATGATTTAGATCTCATATAGAAGCAGTTGTTGAAGCTGAAGGTGACTTTATTGAATAACAATATAGAAAAAAAAATAGCATTTTTTGATATTACATATCTGTTTTTTTTATAAACATAAATCTATCCTCAAATATCTTACACACCCTGTATGTGTGTGTGTATATATATATATATATACTTGTGTGTGTATGTGTATATATATATATATATATATATATATATATATACTTGTGTGTGTGTGTGTGAAACAGATGTATAGATATGTTTTGTAGTACGTTACAATGTGACAACGATGTGTGTATGTGTGTGCAATAGGTTTGTTACCAATTTTACTCACAAGTTATTGTCAACCCAGGCCACAGTAGAAGTGACCTGTCCATGTGCCACCCAATGAGAATGAATCAGCACTTTGCAGCTGCAAAGCAAACTTCTGAGCTACATGTATATGTGTGCGTGTGGATTTATATATACATACATACACATGCAAGTATGTGGACACACACACACACACACACACAAGCGCACACACACACACACACACCCTCCTTGTTACTACAATAACAAATAAATTTTAAACAAAGATTCCAGAAATAAATTATTCTGGATGTTTTTTTAAAATATCTGAAATGTTTTTCTAGAATCTTCTCTGGTTTCATTTCTGAATTATTGGTTTTGAAAAATGAATAATAAATAGATTATTATTATTGTTGTTATTTTTATTGTTATTAAAAAATTAATATTATTGACAAAAATAGTCAAAGAAACAAACAAACAAACAAACAAACCAACCAACCTCAGAAACAAAAATTTTTGGAAAATTAGTAAACAATACAGATTTAAAGACATATTGATGTTGGTTGTAGTTGTGGCTGTGGTAGTGATTGCAGTGGTGGTGGTAGCATTTGTCCTAGTAATGGTTTTAGTAGCAGTAGTGGTGGTGGTGGTAGTAGTGGTAGAATTTATAGTGGTAGTAGTGTTTGTGTTCATAGTGGTAATAGTGGTGGTACTGGCAGCGGGGATTGTGGTTTGGGGTGGGGGGATGTTGGTGGTGGTGGTGGTGGTAGTAGTAGTAGTAGTAATAGCAGTAGTAGTAGTGGTGGTAGTAGTAGTAGCAGCAGCAGTAGTAGGGGCAGTGAGGAGTGCTTGTGAGAGATAGTAGTAGTGCTTATGGTGGAAGTTGTCATAGAAATAGTGGTGGTAGAAGTGTTTGTTGGTGGTAGTAATATAGTAGCACTTAGTGGAAATTGACAAGGTGTTGGCTGTAGTAGTGGTGGTGGTAGTAGTAATAGTAGTAGTAGTGGCAGTGATAGTGACAGTTGTGGTGGTTATTGTTGTGATAGTAGTAGCAGTAGTTGTGGTGTGGCTAAATATTGTAGTCATAGTGTTAGTGGCACTGGTGTTGCTGGTGGTTGTATTAGTAGTGGTGGTAGTATGGATTTACATTTTTTTGCATTGATGGCAGATTAGTATATGTAAGTTGATAATTTAAACCCAGGCCAATCCAGATCGAGCAGACCTTTGATCAGAGTAATTCCATCCATGGCCATCCTGTCATTTATTCCAATGTGCAGGAAGAAGCCAGCAAGACTACCCCCACCCCCACTCCACCTATCATCCAACTTTCTCATATCCTGGAACAACAAGGGTTGTTCGCCAACAACGATAGTGTCATGGGAACACTACAGCATTAACAACAACAAGACAAGAAGAAGAATAAGCAACACAAAAATGCATCCAATATGAAGAACATAGCAGTTACAGAAACGGGAGGAATTTGAAAGATTTCAACTGAATATTGAAGAATATAGATGAAGGCATGGCTCTTCGCAAGAACCCCATGTTTGGGTTTCAGGTTCAGTCACACTGTGCAAAACTTTGGGTTGGTATCTTCTACTATAGCTCTGAGTTGACAAATGCCTTATGAATGTATTTGGTAGATGGAAACTCTGTGTGTATACATACATACATACATACATACATACATACATATGTTTATGTAGTTAAGTGAGATTCTAGTAAAAACCTTGTAGAATGCTGTGCAAAGCTTGTCTACAGTTATTGGCTGTCTTATGTCATGCAATAGAAATGCACATGCTATTGGTTATCTATTGAGTCAGTTTATCTATGTACCCTGTCTTTATGTCTCTCTGTCTATCTATCTATTTGTGTGTGTGTGTGAATGTATATATATATATATATATATATATATATATATATATATATATATATAATGTAATTATGTCTTTGTTTACTTACCAATGTTTGACAACTGGTGTTGGTTTGTTTATGTCCTCATAGTACTTTGACAAAAGTGACCGATGGGATAAGAAGTTAACTTCAAGAAAAAGACAAAAATTCCTTGGACTGATTTGTACTACATTCAAGGTGGTACCTGAACATGGTCACAGTCCAATAAGTGAGACTAAGTAAATTATAATTGTTTCTGCTATAAGCACAAAGCTTGAAATTTTATGGGAGGGGTCAAGTCAAGATACAGTGACCCTGGCACTCAATTGGTACTTATTTTATTGACCACTGAAATAATAAAAGTCAACCATGAAATTTGAACTCAGAACATAAAGAGTCAAGAAATATTGGGTTGTATTTTGGCCGTAATGCTAATGATTCAGCCAACTCGACACCATAGCTGTTGGCACTTCGTCGCTTACGACGTCGAGGGTTCCAATTGATCTGATCAGCAGAACAGCCTGCTCATGAAATTAACCTGCAAGTGGTTGAGCACTCCACAGATACGTGTACCCTTAACATAGTTCTCGGGGATATTCAGCGTGACACAGTGTGACAAGGCTGACCCTTTGAAATAGAGGTACAACAGAAACAGGAAGTAAGAATGAGAGAAAGTTGTGGTGAAAGAGTACAGCAGGGTTCGCCACTATCCCCTGCCGGAGCCTCATGGAGCTTTTTAGGTGTTTTTGCTCAATAAACACTCACAACACCCGGTCTGGGAATCGAAACCGCGATCCTATGACCGCGAGTCCGCTGCCCTAACCACTGGGCCATTGTGCCTCCACCGACACCATAGCAACAATTATAAAAACAACAACAACAACTACCAATATAATAACAACACTACTAGTCATATAACAAATACTATACACACACCAACAACAACAATAATAATCACTGCCATAACAACAACCATTACATACATATAGCAACAACGATACTAGCAACAATTATTCCTCATGTAAATAATTTGTTAATGTGTTCTTCTTTGCAATATTGATTCTTGAACGTCAGCCAAAGCTGCTGTTTTCAGTATTTGAACCCTTGCACTCCTGGATTCCACCCAAATATGCTAATGGCTTTACTCTGCTGCCATATATTTTTACTGATCCTTCAAACTTTTTTCTTTATTTTTTGTGAGAGGCAAATCTTTATATTTTCTAATCTTCCTTTCATCATTTTTCATCACGCTTTTTCATTCGCTTTTCATTATTCCTAATTTTCTTTTATTTTCTTTCAGTCATCAAATTCTATTCTTCGTTTTATCCATTTTCTTTTTGTTAGTTTCTTTTTTTTCCATTTCATTCCTTTATCAGTTTTCATTCGTTCATTAAATTTTCATTCATTCATTTTTTTTATATTTACTTATTTTTTTTTGTTTTCCAATTATTTTCTTTCATTCATCAGATTTTTTTTTTATCAATTTTGTTTTTGCTTTTATTATCTTTTATCTTTTTCTTTTTTCAGTCATTAGACTGTGGCCATGTTGCAGCACTACTTTGAAGAATTTTTAGTTGAATAATGAATCCTCTGTACTTATTTTTTCTGTTTTTAAGCCTGGTACTTATTCTATCGGTCTCTATTGCTGAAGTGTTAAGTTAGGAGGATGGAAACACATTATCGCTTGTCAGGAGGTTGTGGGGGGACAAACAGACACACAAAGGCACACACACACACACACACACACACACACACACACACACACACACACACACACACACACACACACACACATACATACACACATATATGGTCTCCTATTCTTCTGAATTAAGCAAATTACTTTACTATCTCTCTTTATATTCATTAAACTTATTCATCTTTCTCTCTCTCTTCTCACCTCTTTTGTATTTCACCATCAAGGTCGCAAAACAGTTTTCCGTGTCTTTCTTCCTAGAATTGAAACTTTCAACAAATCCACCTGCTCACCTCCAGATTTTGTCTTCTGTATACATTGATATATAAGGGTTCAAAATGGACATCAACCACACCACATTAAATTTGTGTCTAAGATGAGGACCAACTAAATCCACTAACTAAGCTTCTGTTGGCTTGAGGATATAATAGAAGACACTTGCCCAAGGTGCCAGGCAGTGTGACTGAACCTAGAAACATGTGGTTAGGAAGCAAATTTCTTACCACACAGCCATCCCTGCACATTTTTATTCATTTATTTTATCATTTCATTCTTTGCTTCTTTCAGATTTTTTTAAACAAAATCCTTGTGGTATTTGTTCTGTCTTTTTATGTTCAGAATTCAAATCCCTCTGAAGTTAATTTTGACTTTGTCCTTCATCCTTCAAGTAAAAGGGCTGGTTTAACTGATGTTTTCCTGAAGAACACAATGTACCACCTGGTTCAGGAACTGAAACCACATTCTTGTGTGACTGTGTGGTGAGAAGTTTGCTTCCCAACCATGTAGTTCCAGGTTGGGCAAATGATTTCTACTATAGCCTTGAGCCCACCAAAGCCTTGTGAGTGGATTTGATAGACGGAAACTTAAAGAAGCCCAGCATATATATATATTCATGTGTGTGTGTGTTTGTGATATTTATGTATATGTGTCTGTGTTTGTATTTCATCACTGCTTGACAACTGTGTTGATGTATTTACCTCTGTAACTTAGCAGTTGGGTAAAAGAGACTGATAGAATAAAGGACAAAAGAGACTGAGTGGATAAGTACCAAGCTTTAAAAAAAAACTGAGTATTGGAAGTTGATTCATTCGTTTAAAAATTCTCAAAGGCAGTGCCCCAGCATGGCCACAGTCTAATTACTGAAACATGTAAAAGATAATAGATAAGTGCAACACCCTAACCCCTAATCCACTTGCTTTCACCTATGTTTGAAACAATTATTACAAGAGAAACATTTCATGATCTAATTAATTTGAAACGAAAGCAGCCAACGCAGGTGAAACACATGCTATACATGAGGTTGAATTCAAAATGATTATGAATGCTCTTATATAGAGATTTAACTGTGGAGGCTGTGATCTGTGGTGGACGATGATTATACTGTATTATAATAATTGCAAGAAGACATGAATGAGGAGACGTGAATTCAACCCCTGTTGGGTTTTCACATTTATAATCTCTCTTGTATGAGCAGTCTTTTATATTATGTTAGCACGTTTTGCTTTGTTTAAAATTGTAAACATGTATTCATTATTCAAAATCTGAGGTTAATTAACAATAAATTTAATGTGATTTAATTGTTATATTGGGTTTGATTAATAAGGAAAAGAAATCCAACTCTGAACAATAGCCACTAATCATGAAGAAAAGCAGACAATATTTCATGGCTGATGCTGATCGTATCCAAAGTCAGTGTGAACTTTTTTTTTTGTTTTTCACATGAGTCACTGACACATAGAGAAGAATGACAAACAATGACTAAAAAAAAAATTGTAAAAAAATGATTTTAGAATTTTTTTTAATGTTTTTCATAAAATTATCATTATCATTATCGTCATCATACTTCCATTTTCCATGCTGGCATTGGTTGGACAAAATTATAAAATTAATATTTTTAAATAAATGAATAAATAAATGTTGGAGCAGTTAAAGATTATGAATTTATTTACAATTTTATAATCTGTATTTACATATATATAAGACAAATACATGGAGGTTCTAGATGACCATATAACTTGCTAGAAATAGCAACTAAATCTCTATCCCAAATCATCGTCATTTAATGTCTACTTTTTCCATGCTTGCATATGCCAGATGAAGTTTACTGAAACAGATTTTCTTCACTTAGATGTTCTTCCAGTCACATGCCCTCCCTCCATGCCCTTCCTCTCTTGCTTTCATACATGCATATATATATTTTTTTTATTCTTTTACTTGTTTCAGTCATTTGACTGTGGCCATGCTGGAGCACTGCCTTTAGTCTAGCAAGTCACCCCCAGGACTTATTCTTTGGAAGCCTAGTACTTATTCTATCGGTCTCTTTTGCCGAACCGCTAAGTTACTGGGACTGCTAAGTTACAAGCGATGTTGGGGGGGGGTACAAACACACAAAAATACACACACACTCACACACACACATATATATATATATATATATATATATATATATATATATATATATATATACATATATACGACGGGCTTCTTTCAGTTTCCGTCTACCAAATCCACTCACAAGGCTTTGGTTGGCCTGAGGCTATAGTAGCAGACACTTGCACAAGGTGCCACGCAGTGGGACTGAACCCGGAACCATGTGGTTGGTAAGCAAGCAAGATTTGTAGACTGAAATTGAAAGAAACCCATCAAATGTGTGTGTGTGTATGTGTGTGTGTATGCCTTTGTATTTGTGCTTGTCCCCCCCCCCCCCCCCTCCATCACCACTTGATAACCAGTGTTGGTATGTTTATGTCCCTGTAACTTAGCAGTTTAGCAAAAAAGACCAATAGAATAAATACTGGGCTGAAAAAAAAACGTCCTGGGGTCGATTTGTTTGACTAAAAATTTTCAAAGCAGTGGTCCAGCATGGCTGCAGTCGAATGACTGAAACAAGTAAAAGAATATACATACATATATATATATATGTGTGTGTGTGTATATATCTATCTATCTATCTATCTATATATATATATATATATATATCCTTTAAGTTTGTTTACGGGGGAATGTTTTGAATATGCATATATAAAAGCTGCTATTCCATTATGCCAGTTACAGCCTAATGATGCCAATTGGCAATGCCAGTTTTTTGGAGTCACACCGAGCTGTGCCAATATAATGCAGGATAATTATAATAATAATAATAATAATAATAATAATAATAATCCTTGGATGGAAATTATAAATATTTTAATGCATTGCTACGTGAGTTTCCACATGCAACTATGATCTTAAGAAACGTGATCAGTGGAAACATATAGCGATACATTAAAATATTTATAAATTCCATCCAAGGAATATTATTATTATTATTATTACTATATGTATTATATATATATAAATAAATAAATATATACACACACAGATACATATATTATCTTGTTTTACATATATATATATATATATATATATATATATATATATATATGAATGTATATTTTTATGTTGTATGTATACATTTCTGCATGCACATCTATGTTTGTCCCCAGAGTCAATACGTACTGATGCCAAAACAGGTTGAATATCCAGACAGTTGTACCATAGCGTCAGCTTCCAAACAGCTGTATTTGAGTGTCTCATTCAACTGTGGAGATTGTGCTATTAAACAAAAAAAAAAAAAATTACTTGTGTAAGATGTGGACTGGGATGGCAGAATTGTTAGGGTGTGGGGAACAAATTTTCATCCATATTTGTTCCTGCTATTTACATTCTAAGTTCAAATCCTGCTGAAATTATCATTGCATTTTTTTGCCTCTTCAGAATTGATTAAATAAATAGCAGTCAAGTCTACTACCACTCAATGCAATCACCTAACATGCCTCCCCATTAAATACCACTGGCCTTGTGCCTAAATTGGAAATAAATCCGTTATTATTACTATAGGGTCATTCTCCTCTTATTTCTTCTGCCTCTTCACTATCTCCTCCTCCTCCTTCTTCTTCTTCTTCACTGTCTCATCATTATCCACAATTTAATCATCATCATTATTATTGTTGTTGTTCCCATCACTATTGTCGTCACTATTATTTCATATAATTTGGAACAATTTAAATTTTTTCTTCTTCTTTTCTCTGCCTATTTCCTCTTCTTCGTGTTTTATTTAACAAATTCATTAGATATGGTTGATAAATTTCCATTCTCTTGCTTTCACAATTTAACCAGAGAAAACTAATCCATCTCTTAAAACAGAAGAAACCAAAAATTTAAAGGGTGATGGTCGGGTGTGGAGAGATTTAATGTCATCGAAGTTGCGCTTATGTGTTTCTGTTTTTTTAGCACTTTGTTACAAATATAGAAAGTCATTAAGATGTGGAGATAGTGATACCAAAAACTATTTAGTTTGACTTTATCATTGTAAGTGCACAGCTAAATTGTTTTGTTACCAAAAACCAATCAAAACATTGAAAACTATAATAATAAGAACCGCTGCTGCCACCACCACCACCACCACTACTACCACTACTACTACTGCAGTATCAATAACAACTACAAGTACTATAACAAAAATAAGTACTGTTACAACAGCTATAACAGTAACTATGGCAACAACTACAACAGCAACAACAACAAAACTACCACCGACACCACAACAAACAACAACAAAAGAAAGGGATAATGATCCTTCCAGAGTCCTATAAATTCATAGGGCTATATATTTTTCCCCACTGGATGGGATGCGAGTCTGTTACAGGATTACTCATTTTTGCCAGGTGAGTAGGCTGGAGCAATTTTGAAATGAAGTGTTTTGCTCAAGACCAAAGCGCATCATCTGGTTTTGTCTTTCTCAAGAATTGAAACCACAATCTTACAATCAGGAATCCACACAATAACCACTCAGCTATGCTCTTCCACATCACAAGCAACGGTGCAGGAGTGGCTGTGTGATAAGTAGCTTGCTTACCAACCACATGGTTCCGGTTTCAGTCCCACTGCGTGGCACTTTGAGCAAGTGTCTCCTACTATAGCCTTGGGGCGACCAAAGCCTTGTGAGTGGATATGGTAGACGGAAACTGAAAGAAGTACGGCATATATATATATATATATATATACACAGACGTGTTTGGGTGTCTGTGTTTGTCCCCCCAACATTGTTTGACAACCGATGCTGGTGCATTTATGTCCCCGTAACTTAGCGGTTCGGCAAAAGCGACCAGTAAAATAAGTACTAGGCTTACAAAGAATAAGTCCTGGGGGTCGATTTGCTTGACTAAATGTGATGCTCCAGCATGGCCACAGTCAAATGACTGAAACAAGTAAAAGAGTAATACAGTAACGACAACATCAGCTCTGGCGTCCCATTTGGTTACGACAATAAGTGTTCCAGTTGTTCTCATCAATGAAACATCCTGCTCGTGAAATTAATGTGCAAGTGGCTGAGCACTCCATAGACAGGTGTACACTTAATGTAGTTCTCAGGGAGATTCATCATGATAGAGAATGTAACAAGGCTGGCCCTTTGAAATATGGGTACTACTCACTTTTGGACTAGAGCAACTCAAAATAAAGTGTCATGTTCACGGATGCGATGTGCTACCAGGTTTCAAATTCATGGTTTTACAATTGTGAGCCAAAAATCCTTACTACTATGCCATGCACTTTCACAACAACAAGACCACCAACGACAATGATGTCGGCACCAACAATAACATAAACTGCTGCAATCACAACAACAACAACAACAACAATGGCTAGAAATGAAAACATTAAGATTAATGAATAAAATAATCTAACAGTATTGATTTTTTACATCATTTTGCAAAGATTGCTCCAGAAATACAAAGGAAAAAGAGAAAGTGTGAGGGGGTGGGGTGTATAGTTGATTTAAAAGATGAATCCTTGCAGGCATAAGCATGGCTGTGTGGTTAAGAAGCTTGCTTTGCAGCCATGTGGTTTTGGGGTCAGTCCTATCATCGTTGCAACTGAGGGAATGCCATTAATGACTTCTGAGAGCCAAGTGATTAATTCAATGCTATTTGAATTGAAAACATCTTATGCAAAATGTAGTGGGCCAGACTGGTAAAATCATTAGGGTATCGGGGGGGGAAAAATGTTTATGAGTATTTTCTTCTTGCTCTTTACATTCTGAGTTCAAATCCTACCACAGTCACCTTTGCTTTTCTTCTCTCCAAGGTTGATAAAATGAAGTACCAGTAAACTACTAGGTTCAGTGCAACCCATGAACCTAAACTGCTTACCTTGTGCCTAAATTAGGAAAAGATTTTGTTTATGTTTCTTCTTCTTCTTCTTCTCATTGTACTAATAAATCTGCAGTTTGAATGTTAAACCATTTAGAAGGGAATTTAAATAAAATAAGACCTCTAGTTTGGCACTCTCTCTCTCTCTCTCTCTCTCTCTCTCTCTCTCTCTCTCTCTCTATATATATATATATATATATATATATATATATATATATATATATATATATATATATATATATATATATATATATATATATATATATATATATATATATATATATATATATATATATATATATATATATATATATATATATATATATATATATATATATATATATATATATATATATATATATATTTTACCATTGCTAAAACTGCCTTCTGTTCTGAATTAACCAACTTACTTTACTATCTCTCTTTATATTTCCTTAAACTTATTCATCTCTCCCTCTCTTGTCACCCCTTTTGTATCTCACCATCAAAGTCGTAAAACATTTTGCCTTGTCTTTCTTCCTTGAATTGAAATTTCAGCAATTCCGCCTGCTCACCTCCAGATTTTGCCTTCTGTATACATTGACATATAGGGGTTCAAAATGGACATCAACCACACCACATTAAATTTGTGTCTAAGATGAGGACCAACAGAAGTTCAAAGTGAACAGCCCCAAAACACATTTCTTCAGGCTGGCACAAGGACTTGCAGATGCTATAGATACTGCTGTACTCTTTTGTTAATTTATTTTAGCATCATGACAAAATAATGATAGAGTACCATCTTCTTGTATGTACTCAACAAAATCTAACAGTCGCGACCAATATGTACCCACCAAAATCAATAAGTACCTCCAAATAAGTATAAAGCACTAAAATCAATAAGCATGTTAATATCAATATGTATCTCTGTGTAACCTAAAAATCAATACATAACAGAAACGTTGCAGTGAAGCAGTGATTTACTTACCTGAGAGATGAACGTGTCTGTGTTTGCTAAATATATGTTGTTATTTCAAAATCACTGAGATCACTTGGAGGAAAACATGAACATCACACAATCACAAGCATACTCTCCTTCAAACCTACAATGGTATAAATCAATCAAATTTATCAATCTATCTATCTATCTATCTGCCTACCTACCTGTTTTCTGTCTGTGTATAAAATTAAAATAGACAGCAGTTTACAATGTTTTACCTAAAAGAAAACTATAATTGTCACTAAATGCAACTAGGGTGTCATAAGCACCTACATTGCTAGAAATAAGAGCTAAAATACTCTAATGCTGTAGTCAAAGCTCATAATTGTATGCATATACACAGACAGGGACTATAAGAATCCAAAAACACCATTCGAGAATTCCTCACACTGAATTCAGTTTCAGCAATTTCCTTTGTCTCATCAGTAAGGACTCACTCTACTTCAGCAGATTTTGGACTTAATTCTCTGTCTGCTTATATGTTTGCATCATAGAAATCTATAGATGATTTAGCAAGTTGCTAATGTGTATACATAAAACTAAAATCAACTGCAGTTTATATATATATATATATATATATATATATATATATATATATAAACTGGTTAGTGAAGAAATGTTAGAGAGAAATGCGGCTATGCTCTGCTGGACGTGCAATGTAAGTGTACTTGTTCAACTGAGTGCTAGTGTATTAAGAGAGAAGTTAGGTATAAGAGAAATTAGGTGTAGTGTGCAAGAGAGAAGACTCTGCTGGTTTGGTCATGTGATGCAGATGGATATCAACAACTTCACAAAGAAGTTCCATTCACTCAAAGTGGATGAAATTCATGGAAGAAGGAGACCAGAAAGACATGGGATGAAGTGCTGAAAGATGACCACAGGACACTGAACCATTTGGAGATGACAAAGGATCGAGATATCTTGCTTCTTGCTGTACTCAGGAAGACTTGTCTTCCACAGCAGACATGTTAAGGCTGTTCTGCCTGATGATGAGGATTGGCCTGGAAGAGTCCTGTGCCAGTGCCACATAAGAGCACTTGTGCCAGTTCCATATAAAAAGTTCTTGTGCCAGTGGCACCCACCATACCCTGTAAAGTGCTTGGCATTAGGAAGGGTATCCAGCTGTAGAAACCAAGCCAAATCAGACTGGAACCTAGTGCAGCTTTCTGACTCACCAGCTCTGGTCAACAATCCAGCCCATGCCAGCATGAAAAACGGATTTTAAAAGATGATGATGATGACCTACAAATTGACCCACAAGGCTTTGGTCAGCCCAGAACTTTATTAGAAGACTCTTGCCCAAAGTGTCACACAGTGAGTCTAAATCCAAGGTCATGTGGTAAGGATGCCAGTTTCTTCTGGAGAGCTCTCTTGGTGGTTACTATACCATTTCAGCAAGTGTCTGCGATGCCATCAATAACAATATCGAAACCTTTCGACTTAGAACAACACAACAAACAAAAATAAATAAATGTATAAATTACAGATCAGTATCTTAAGATGTAGAAAGCCAAGACAGTAGGGCACCAAACTTTCAACACCCTACAGGCTTTAACAAATAAGTAAATAAAAGGACTAGAATTTAATCGAAGATACCCACCTCTCTTTCCATATTAGTCATATAACTGTCAAAGTAAACACACATGAAATCATATAATTATGTATATACATACATACACACACTCGTTCATATATTCATATATATATATATACACACATACATATATTATCTTGTATACATACTTATGTGTGCATGTATTTATTCATTTTCATATATTTCTCTTGAAAGTTATTTTATTTTAAATTAATTTAAAATTTATTTATTATTAATTTTTAAATCATCATCATCAGTATTATTATTATTATTATTATTATTATTATTATTATTATTATCATTATTATCATCATCATTGGTTTTGGTCGATAAGGAATGGTGTAATATTGTTGGTTATATATATATTGTTATTCTTGAAGTTGTCGTTATTGTCGTTTATATACATACATACATACATACATATATATATATATATATATATATATATATATATATATATATATATATATTTATATATATTTACTATTTTTATCATTATTATTTTTTAGTACCTTTCATTTTCTATTTATTTATTTATTTTCTGTCTATACTTCAAGTCCTGTCTTTAAATTCAGACGATGAATATTTTATAAAAATGCCTTCAGTTTTTACAGTTTGACATCAAGAGTAGTTTTTGTTGATTTTATTTTTATTTTTCTTAGCTTTCTTTCGATTTTATTTATATATATATGAATTATTATTATCATCATTTTCATAATCATTATTATCCTTATTTTCATTATTATTATTTTTATTATTATTATTATTATTATTATTATTATTATTATTATTATTATTATTATTATTATTATTAAAATATATAATCAATTATTACATTAGCAAATTGTTACTTCCCTCAAAATATAATAAAACCCAAACCCCCACACACACATACACATGTGTCTGTGTGTGAGCAATATTTACACAACAATATACACACACCTATACACATCCAGACATTATTGTTCATCTGTATGTATATATATATATATATATATATATATATACACACACATGCACATACATTTCTGTATATCTACAAAAATAAAAGGATGAATACATGCATATTCACACAGTCTTTTAAATATATGTATAAACACACACACACACACACATACAAACTGTTTTTTGGGGTTGCATTATAAAAACAACCACCCATATATATATATATATATATATATCTGTGTGTATGTTTATGTATGTGGATATATATATATATATATATATATATATATATATATATATAAAATATATGTATTTATATTCTCACACTTAAATAGTTTTTCTATTCTTCTGTTCCCCTATTCTCCCATTCCCCTTCACCATCTCCTTTCAGGAAGCACTTAGTCTTCAACAAAACCTGTCAAAAGCACTTTTTTTATTTAGTATTTGATTTATGACATGTCTTCACTGTAAATATACAGTAATCTTGCAAGCCTGTGGTTTTATTGCCATGCAGGATGTATTTATTCAATCACACATTAGTGGTGTGTGTGTGTGTGTATGTGCATATATATATATATATATATATATATATATATATATATATATATATATATATACATGCATATATATTTGTATGTGTCTGTATATGTGTATGTGTCTGTATATGGATGTATGTTTGTGTACACGTTAATATACGTCTCTGTGTGTATATACATACATACATACATACATACATACATACATATATATATATATATATATATATATATATATATATATATAATCTTTGTATGTATATTTGTGTCTGTATATGTATGTATGTTTGTGTAGTACAAATATATGCATGTGTGCATGTAAATAAATATCATATATATATATATATATATATATATATATATATATATATACACACATACCTAATGAATATGTGTTTCTGCAAATGCATAAAATTCTCTATGTACATGCATGTATGTATATACACATATATGTGTATATACATGTGTGTGTGTGTGTGTGTGTGTGCGTGTGTGTGTGTGTGTGTATGATCTTGATCTCTAGATGTATGTAAATATATATGTGTTCTCTGCACATTTTTCATGATACTAAATGATTTGAACATAGCTTTGACACGGGTCTATTCTCACTGGAGCCATTGTTTTTTTGTTTCATAGCATTTTCTGTTTGTGCCTGTAATTACTGGGAAAGAAGAAATAGTCTGGAAATGGATGGACTTTGGTCAGCTTAATTTGCATATGGCACATTGCGTCAATAGGCCTCTATATTTGTGTGTGTTGGTGTGTGTGTGTGCATGCGTGTTTGCATGTGTGTGTTTGTTTGCAAATTTAATGTTTTTTTCCATGCTAGTGTATGTTGAATGTACGCATATTAATGAGGAAGTAGTTTATAGCTGGATGCTCTTACTATTACTAACACATAACCTGTTTTGAAGGAAGAGATTATTATTCTGTTTGTCTTTGGAAGGTATTCTGAGCTCATTTGAGTGAATTTGTGCAAAGATATTACAAATATAAACGATCATACTCATATACACACACAGAGGGACAAGCATGGCTGTGTAGTAAGAGGCTTGCTTCCCAATCACATGGTTCTAGGTTCAGTCCCACTGCGTGACACCTTGGGCAAGTATCTTCTACTTCTGACTTGGGCTGACTAAAGATTTGTTAGTGGATTTGGTAGATGGAAACTGAAAAGAAACCCTCTGCGTGTACATTCTTTACTTTTCTTTGATTCTTTTCAATCATTTGACTGCAGCTATGCAAGTGCACCACCTTAAAAGGTTTCTTAATTGAAGAAATTGATCCGAGGTCTTATACTTTGCAAGCCTAGTACTTATTCTATCGGTTGCTTTTGCTGAACCACTAACTTATAGGAACATAAATGCACTTGCATTGGTTGTCAAGTGATGGTGGAAAGGATGAACACAAGCACAAAGAGACACACACGCATAAATATATAAATATATATACATGCATACAATGGACTTCTTTCAGTTTCCATCCACCAAATCCACTCACAAGGCTTTGGTCAACCCAAAGCTAAAGTAGAAGACACTTGCCCAAAGTGCTACACAGTGGGACTGAACCTCGAACCAAGTGGTTGGGAAGTAAGCTTCATATCACACAGCCACACCATATTTATGTGTGTGTGTGTCTTTCTCCCCACCACCACTTGATGACTGGCAAGAGAGACTGATAATATAAATAACAGGCTTTAAAAACATAAACACTGAGATCAATTCATTCGACTAAAAATTCCTCAAGCATGGCTGCAGCTTAATGATTGAAGCAAGTAAAAGGTAAAAGTTAGAGCTTGTTGTGTGTGTTTTTGTTTGTGTGTGTGTGTGTGTGTATATATATATATATATATATATATACACACACACAACAGGCTCTGTGTTATACAGTTACCATCTGCCACAGACAAGGCACTGGTTGGACCATTATCATTTGAATATACATGTCCAAAAGGCCATTAAGTGGAACTGAACCTGAAACAACATGACTGCAAACCAAAGTAGACTTTTTAATCACACAACCATGCTTGCATATATACACGTTTGGCCAAAAGTCATCTGACAGTAAATCAAAACCATTTAATTCTAAGATTTGTTTATATTTAACAACTGAATGAATTTAATAAAAGCATCTCAATATGAAACATCATGAAAATGATAGTGGTGGCAGTGGCGATGGCAATGGATAATTTTTGTGCTAGGAGATGAGGGGCATAAGATGAGTATTATGAGAGAAGGGGGCCAGAGTACGACAGGTTTCTTGTAGAGGAGCTACATGGCTACTTGCATTTTAGAAAGAAGGTAGGAGTGATTGAGTGAAGCTAGAGAGCAATAGGTGGCATAAAAACAGAGATGGCAGTGCTGAGCAGCAGAATAGTAATGATGAAAAAGTAGACAGGAGAAGGATGAGGGAAGGATGATGTCAGGCAAGGTGCAGGAGTGGGTGAAGAAAAGAGAAACAGGTGTAGTACACAAGGAGGGTGAGAGATGTATTGCGGTGAGGGATGATAGCTGTTGATTCAGTGGGGTGTGGGAGTGTCAATAAAAGTGTTGATGGAGAGAGAAGAATTAATGGAAGAAGGGTAGATAACAAGTGAAATGGTTTTGGATAGTAAGAAATGGAAGTGGTATCAAGGAAAGCTACAGTTAGAGAAGTGAAAGAGTTATCTATTGATAAAAACAGATACTGTCACTGTTTCAATAGAAGTACTCGATAAAAAAGTATTTTTAGTGTTTATATAACTTTTAAGAAAATTGACTTCTACAAAACAGTTTATCTTGTTTCATAAATCTATTTATCAAACAAGTTAGCTACTGTGTAAAAGTCAGTTTTATCAAATTGTGTGTGTGTGTGAAGGCACTAGGTCTGGTGGTTAGGCTGTTGCACTCACAATCATACGTCAATGTGCATATGTACATGTGTGCGTGTGTGTGTAGATGTCTCTGTACACACACATGTACACAATAAAGAAGATATTTGTAATGAAACAAATGAAATGTATTGCAATGTCAAGTTAAGTCCTTTTGTTTCCATAGTGCAGAGAGTTATTGCTAAAATGTCTGCAAATGCTACCAGAAAATGTTACTGGTCCAAGGATAAATTCTCCAGATACTGGAATTCTGTCTTTCCAAGGTGTATGCAGAACTACAAGACCTTTCTGCATTTACTTGTTCATTTGGGGTGTAGCATACTGTTCATTTCACATTACATACTGTACATTCGACATGTTAATATACACCTCACATTAGATAATGTACATTTCTCATTACACAAGATATAGCTGTAATTACATATGGTACCGTTGATATTTCATACTGTGCTGTTGACATTACATATTGTACAATTAACAATAACAATAGCTGTTGTGCATTTGACATTATGTTAATACAGAATTGTCATTAGATAATGTACAGTTGTTGTTATATACTATACACAAGCAATCACATAGTGTAACTTGTTACACAACATGCAGCTATAGTTCACAATATGCAGTTATCATTACATAATGTGCATGTCCTATTACATAACATATAGCTGATATTTCACGTCATCATATATAGTTAACATATACACATATACTGTCTGACATTAAATGATGTGCAGTTGATATTATATAATGTACAGTTGACGTTACATATTGTACAATTGACGATGTACATTTGACATTATGTAATGTACAGATGACATTTCATAATACAGAGTTGACATTGCATAGTGTACAGTTGACAGTGTATGTTTGACATATTATAAATACCATTGACATTAAATTATGTACAATTACTCTTATATAATGTAAAGTTGATATTACATAATGTACTGTCAACAATGTACATTTGACAATATACAATGCCTAGTTTACCTTGCACAGTTGATGTACATTTGACATGAAACATTACACAGTTGACATTAACTTTTTGTTTGAGTATTTTATTTTGGTAGTTTTCTGTATCTATCTATTGATTATGTGTCACTAAAATGTGATATGACCATTTCTGTAATTAATCTAGAACTTTTGAGCCATTGTTTACTATCTGATCAGCTCATTCCATTTACTGTATTTTCCATCATACATTTCAAATTTTTCAGACCAAAATTTACAGCCAAAAATAGCAGGTTGACTTATACACCTGATCACCCCAGAGAACCAAAAATTCCATGTGAAATGCATCAGGGTTTGGAAAGACAGTGATGATGCTTAAATGTTTACACTACAAGTTCACATTATATTCTATGTTGGCCTGTATGCTGGAAAATACAGTGTCTCCAGTCTTATGACATTGAAAGCTTTTTGTGATTGGTTAACCTTGTGTTCTTTTAAACTGAGTCCCTCTGGGGTCAATAATAAGTGTACCAGCCAAATAATAGGGTTACTTTTACTTCTAAGCATTTGCATCCTTAAGTTTATGTCAGGCATTCAATGATTGGCTAAATAGAGCTGTGAACTGAAATACTGAATTAGGTGCAGGCTCGGTGTAGCACTGTGGCTAAATTTACTTCCCAGCCACATGGTTTCAGGTTCAGTCCCACTGCTTGGCACTTTGTACAATAGGGATATTAAAATGATGATGATGTGATGATGATTTCCTTAAATTTTGAGTCCAAATTTTACTGGAATAATATAAAAAAAAATGTACCAGACATGTACTAGGGTCAATACGATCTGCTGTATATCTTTCCCCTTCACAATTTCTAGCTTTGTATCTATGTTGGAAGACCTTATTGGGGGTTCTGCTATTATTGCTTTAGGCAGGGCCAGTTCAAGGTATCGGCAACTCGGGTAGTCACCCAGGGCTCCATGTGCTAGGGGGTGCGAAGGAGGGTTTGAGAAAGACAAGGAAATTTCCACGACTGGCAGCTTGTACACACTGAAGTTCAGCTTGCCCAGGGCGCCAGCAACCCTAGGGCTGGCCCTGGCTTTAGGGCCAATGGAAAGGGACAAATTAGATATACTGCTGTATGCAGTTATGTCCCTTAATCTAAGTTCAACTCCTTTTGAGGGATATTCTTTACTTGGGTCTTCAATAGAGGGCATAGTGCAATGGGAACATCATATCCATTACAAGCCCAGAAATTTCCTGGGTTCTTGAGAAAATGCTTGAAAATATTGAAGATTATCATTCACAGTAAGGAACAAGATTCGTTTATCACTGCTTCATTTATCACTGACCCAGGATAACATGATCTGCTCAACTGTGAACCATGATATGCTCATCACAGATTGATCTGTGATACATAACATGGTCAGTGATCAGTTGAAGATATTGCTTGAACCATAAAAACATGCTCTAGTGATCACCTTCAATACTCAACTGCATGACAGTGGAAATTCCGCTGCTGTGAGCCACATGTTTGGTGTCAACGGATATACGTTTTGTTCCATTTACAAAGTACATGGAAGTCATTTGTTTATCACTGTATCATTTAACTTTT
>NC_142941.1:33743189-33755689 GCF_046866305.1 Octopus bimaculoides | reverse complement strand
CTGGTACTATTACTATCACTTCTCTGTCTATCTCTTTCCCTTTCTTGTTCTTCATCCTTTCTGTTTTTCTCTCCCACCCTTTCCCTATTTTTCTCTCCCTTTTCAGCCCAAAAGTAATGGCCATGCTGGGGCACTGCTAATATTATCACACACACACACACACACACACACACACACGCACTTTGGAAGGCAATTGTCGAAGATATTTGTGCAAGCTGCCATGCAGTGGGACTGAACCCAGGACCATGTGGCTGGGAAGCAAACTTCTTAAGAAACAGCTGTGCTCACAATTATTATTAACCACATTTGCATCTATGAAATAGAAATAAAATTTCAAAAATGTATTCTTTCTGTGTGGCCCAGTACCAAATGATCCATGGCCAGCTATTGGTCCACTGCCCAGCAATTGTTGGAGACCCTTGCCTTATCCCATCAAATAAAACAGGATTCGTAAAACCCAAATGAGAAAATGGAGGATGAGAGGAAATGCATGTTTCTTTAACACAGCTGTCAGTGATGGTGATATTACTATGTGAAAATGAGACGGATGTTGTTTGTTTTGCTAAAGATGATGATGATGATGATGATGATAATGGCAGTCGTGATGACAATCATGTCAGTGATGATAATGATCGTATTGATGACAACAATGATGATGATGATTATATTGATGATGATGGTGATGGTGATGATGATGATTATATTGATGATGTTGGTGATGGTGATGATGATGGTAATGATCCACATAATATTAATGGTGATTACCATAACAATATTAAGGCCGAAAATATTCCTGATGAAAATACTAATGTTTATACATAGGTTGATGATGATGATGATGATGCTGATGACGACAACAATGACAACATATATAACGATGTGTGTGAACGTGTGTTCATTTAGTAATGATATATGCCTGTATAATAATGGTATGTGTGGACAATGTGTGTGTGTGTGCGTATGGTATTGCATATCTGTATGGCAATGTTTGAGTATATATATGTGTGAGTTTGTGGCAATGCATCTGCGCTGTACAATAAGTATATATTGTGCTAGAAAAAGGCCTTCATTATAGCATCTATAATTTTATCTAATTTTGATATCGTCCACATTCTTTACTGTTACTTCAAGAGATTCTAAAGCAATTTTTCAGCAGAACTTCATTGTGTCTGTGCATGCATGCACGTATGTGTGTGTGTGTGTGTGTGTGTGTGTGTGTGTGTGTGTGTGTGTGTGCATGTTTGCATGCATTTACATGTCTGTGAATTGAATGCATGTGTATGTCTGTATGCATATGTAAATGTATGTTTAAGAGAAATTATCTAAGAACTGAGTGGCTTAATGTAGATATAGATGAGGATTACTCCACATACAGACAAATGTATGTGTGTGTATTTGTGTGTGCGCATGCGCATGTGTGTGTGTGTGTGTGTGTGTGTGTGTGTGTGTGTGTGTGTGTGTGTTTCTGTAGCATGTTTGAAGATTGCAGGATGGCGAGCTGGCAGAAACATTAGCACGCCAGGAAAAATGCTTAGCAGTATTTCGTCTGTCTTTACATGTGGAGTTCAAATTCCACCAAGGTCGACTTTGCCTTTCATCCTTTTGGGGTCGATAAATTAAGTACCAGTTGTATACTAGGGTTGATCTAATCAACTGCCCCACCCCCCCAAAAAAAATTTCAGGCCTTGTGCCTTGGAGTAGAGAAGAATCGTTACGTGGCCAGACAAAATGCCCAGTGTTCTGAGTTCAAATTTTTCCAAGGTTGACTTTACCTTTGATCCTTTCAGAGTCTATAAAAAATAAGTGTGGAGGTACGTGGCTTAGTGGCTAGGGTGTTGAATTCATGATCGTAAGATTGTGGTTTCAATTCCCAGACCAGGCAATGTATTGTGTTCTTGAGCAAAACACTTCATTTCACATTGCTCCAGTCCACTCAGCTGACAAAAATGAGTAATCCTGCGATGGACCAGTGTCCCATCCAGGTGGGGAATATATACATCAGTGAAACTGGAAAACTGGCCCTTATGGGTTGGCATGACCCATGTAGGAAACTTTGTTCTTACCGAATAAAATAAGTACCAGTTGGGCACTGAGGTCAATGTAATTGATTTAGCCCTTCCTCCAAAATTGTGCCAAAATTTTAAACTATATATATATGTGTGTATTTGAGTGTCTGTGTTTGTCCCTCTCACTATCGCTTGACAACCGATGTTGGTGTGTTTACATACCCATAACTTGGTAGTTCGGCAAAAGAGACCAATAAAATAAGTAGTAGGCTTACAAAGAATAAGCCCTGGGATCAATTTGTTCGACTAAAGGCGATGCCCCAACATGGTCGTAGTCAAATGACTGAAACAAGTAAAAGAGTAAAAAGATTAGTGTGTATACAGGCTGTAAGGTGGCGAGCTGGCAGAATCATTAGCTCAGCGGCATTTTGTCTGTCTTTATGCTCTTAGTTCAAATCCTGCAGAGGTTGACTTTGCCTTTCATCTTTTTGGGATTGATAAAAGAAATATTGGGTTGTCCGGAAATTTCTTGCCGATTTTCCAAAAGGTTCTTTTCACTGAACTCATGTGATACCCAAACATCGTAGCGATTTGTGAACCCAAGCTTTACCAGGTGCTCATGAACGACGGATTTTGACAGGTTGAGGCTTTCTGCCAATTCTCGGGTTGTGCAACGTGGGTTATTCTCAATTAATGACTTGATTTGGTCATCATCTGTAGTGGATGGTCTGCCTGATCGCTCTTTATCAATAAGGCTACAATCTCCAGCTCGGAACCTTGCGAACCACTTCCGTACAGTTCTTTCGGATAAAGAAACATCACCGTAAACTGCGCATATTTCTTTGATTGCTTGTGAGGCATTTTTCCCTTTACGGAAAAAGAAAAGCATCAAGTGCCGAAAATGAACTTTCTTATCTTCTATTTTAAAGGGTTACAGAATTAACACAGGTTATAGGAACATAAACCTTCTTCTATGAAAAGATAGCTTAAACTGTGCTCTAAATGGAGGTGTAGTCAAATCCTATTTTATGGACTCAAACATGTTCTAAAATAAGTTGAAAGGTAAGCTACTATAAATCGGCATGAACTTTCCAGACAACCCAATACCAGTTGAGCACTGGGGTTGATGTAATCGACTTACCCCCTCCCCCAAAATTGCCGGCCTTGTGCCTGAATCTGAAACCAATATGTGTACAAACTGTGTGGCTGAGATGTTTAGTTCCCATCCGCATGGTTTCAGGTTCAGTCCCATTGTGTGGCACCTTCAGCAAGTATCTTCAACTATGATAATGATGATGATAATGACGATGATGATATTCATTCTAAATTGTCAAGAGGAAAAGGATATTGATGATGACAATGTTGATATTGTTTGTGTTAATGGTCATGTCTATGATGATTATGATAACGCTGTTGATTATATTCATGCTAATACTCATAAAGAGGAAGTCGATGACAATGGCCGCAGTGAATAGGAAGATATCATAAGTGACATTTATAACGTTGCACAAAATTTTCTTTTTTTTTTCATTTAATTCTATTTCATGAATTTCCTACTTTTAGCATTACTTACTATTTTTCTTAAATTATTTAAAATTATATTCTTTTTATTCTTTTATTTTTTTCACCAATTCTCTTGTCTTTAAATTTATTTTCCCCTTCTGGCTTAGCTTTCTTTTACAATTGTGCAAAGTAGATAAGATTCATATGACATTTCAAAGACATCCTCATTTTTTTTTTTATATATACCCTCTTTTTAAATAATTCCATCATTTGGAAAGAGGTATGTATATATATGTGCCTGCGTGTGTGCGTGCGTGTGTGTATATACATATAAATATGATGTAGAATATATATATACATATATATATATATGTGCGTGTGTATATATATATATATATATATATATATATATATTGAAAATATTCTTATGAAATTAAGAGTTTATACATGTGTGTATGTGTGTTTATATATATATATATGTATATATATATACATATATACAGAGAGAGAGAAAGAGAGAGAGTGTGTGTTGTGTGTGTGAATATATATATATATATATATATATATATATATATATATATATATATATATATATATATACATAAATAGTGTGTATGTGTGTATATATTTGTGTGTGTGTGTATATATATGTATGTATGTATAATGTATATATATATATATATATATATATATATATATATATATATATATATATATATATATGTATATTTATATGTATGTTTATATGTATATATATATGTATATATATATATATGTATATATATATGTGTATATATATATATGTACATATATATGTACATATATATATATATATATATATATATATATATATATATATATATATAACAAAAGGCCTGTTATAGAATTATGCACAGCAATAATATATGTTTTCTTATATTTCATTATTTCGAACATTTAGATTTTAGGAAGACAACACAACAGTACTGAGCTGAACTAAATAAAATCTATTGCCGTATTTAATTTTGTCTCTCTTAGTTCCATATTTGAATTACTCCATGGCAGGTTATTTTTCCTTTTTTTTCTGTTTATCTCTCTCTTGGAATGATAGCATGAAAAAAAAAAAAAAAAAAAAAAAAAAGAAACAGAACTGATATTCTAAGATCAGTTCCATTAACTATACTGATTCTATGGAAAACAAATTAATACAAGCGCGACAGAGAACAGAATGAATTGCGTTGAACGAAATGGATGGTTTTGTGTCTAAGTCGTTGGTTTTGTAACTCCACATTTTCAGGTTCAGCCCCACTGTATGGCACCTACACCTTGGGCAAATATCTTATTCATTTCATTTATTCATCTTTCGATGTAGTTGATCAACCAATCCCAATCAGTTAGGATTCTCTGTACAGGTTGTAATTTACCGCGTTTAGATTGCTGAGTGTGAAATCTGGTTCGTGAGGTTTCTGTTCAGGTTATTTTACTGAGTCACCATCTTACCGTTGTATGCTAATCCATCACAAGCTTACTCAATAACAGCTGAGTGGACCGGAGCAATGTGGAATGAAGTGTTTTGCTCAAGAACACAATGCACAGCTAGTTTGGAAATGGAGACCATGATCTCATAGTTGTGAGTGCAATACATTATTAGCTTCACACATTATTGGATGACCATGGATTCTCTTGAGTTCCTCCACCCTTTGATGAGTTTTGTCTTTTATCATGCAAGATTTCCACTAAATCACCTTCCTCATCAAGCAGGCTTGGTGAGGTTACCAGTTTAGTCACCAATAAATTTACCATGTGGCAGGCTGTACTGGGTTATATATTAGCAGTAGTTCAAGAGTGACCTGACATAAAGTATTTTCTACCATATATTTAGGTCAGTTAAAGCCCTGTGAATATTTCAAGACTGACCATTCCTGTTCTTGGATGATAAGACATTCCAGCCACAACTGTCCAGTTTAATTTAAAAGACAATATCATTTTTCTTACTTTGTGTGTCGTCTGGTGGTTGGGGTAATGCCCATGATCTTTGCAAGCTCTCTGAGACTAGTACACTTAATGTCATTAGTGTTCCGTTTAAACCGTTGCAAGTCGTTACATGCAAAGAAGACATAAGTTGGGTGGAAATTCCAGAGAGATGATGATCTTGGTAGGAAGGACTGGGCATACTGATCAATATGGTGCAAGGGTAGAGAAACAACTAGAGTGATGAATGATCAAGGGACATATGGGTTAGATGTACTTGTGTTAGGTAGATATGGAACCAGCCAGCTCTGATGAACAGATGCCATTATAGTAGCTACAAGACCAGTCTACTCAAGAGAACAGAGGCTATTATATGGGATCAGTATGCTCCAAGGAACAGAGGCAATTATAGTAGTGATAGGAAACGACAGAGAAAGAAGACAGCATGGTAGTGAACTAGAGGCTTGAGTGTGCCTGTTGGTGATTGAATGCCAATTTGTTGAATGGCCCTGGATGTCTCTGTACATAACTGTAACACTGTCCCAGGTGTGGGAACAGTACTCCATTGACAACCTCACTTGAGCTTTGTAGAGTATCTGCAATTGTTGGGGACTGAAATATTTTCTGATCCTTATAAGGACCAGTCTTTGAGATGTTGTCATAGTTATGGCAAGGATGTGCTTTCACCAGAAGCCATACTCATTGTTGGTGAAGACCTACATTTGGAGTATCTGTGAGGACTTTGTCTGAGTACCATCGACCTTTAGTGGGTTTGGTACAATACAGTGGTGTTTTTGTGATAAAAGTAGTATATAAATTATTTTTAATGCCAAAGCACCACTGAAGGATGTTCTGATGATTTCTGTTTATGGAAACAACGTAAGTTTGGCATTGACATTTTCCTCTTCATCAAGGTCTTCAAATTCCACTTGGAAAGAAAGGGGAGGATGGAAGATGAAATAGCACCCTCTGGTGAATTAGCTGTAAAAGTAAGTAAGACAGATGAGAATGATCTGCATGAATGAACCTACTCTCAGCATGTGTACCTTCAGTCCTGATAACACAGCTGGGAGATAGCATTTACCCCAGGAGAAATTTTTCAAGATGGAGAATTCTTGGTGAAAGGGAACATGTCAGGCACCAGACCTAATAATAATGATGGTAATGATATTAATGGTATTGATTTCTATGGTAATGATAGTGATAATAGTGATGGTTATGATAGTGATAGTAATAATGTTGAAGGTTAATGGCAGTGGTAGTAATGATATTATATTGATGGTAATGCTAGAGATGATAGTGATGGCAATTGTAATGATGGTACTGATAGTAACAGTAATAATGATAGGAATGGTAATGATGGTAAGAAATGTTCATAAGAATGATAATGATGCCAATAATGTTGATGGTGATAATGATGTTGATGATGATGATGATGATGGTCAAGGTAATGATAGTGATGGCTGAGAGTAATGATGGCATTTATAATAATAGTAATGAGAGTCATGGTAATGATAGCAATAGTAATGATGGTAAAAATGCTCATAATGTTAATGATGGTGATGACCAAGGGTAATAATGGTATTGATACTAATAGTAATGAGAGTGATGGTAATGATAACGACGGTAATGATAATGATGGTAGTGATGGTGATGATTGATGGTAATGATTGTAAAAATACTCATAGTAATGATAATGATGATAATAATGTTGATAATAGCGTTGGTGATGGTCTTGATGATAATAAGAATGATGCTAATGATAGTATTAATGTTGGTTGTAGTGCAGGCAGTGTACTACCATTCATGGTTGCCAACAATAGCTGTGGTGGTGGTGGTGATGGTGGACTTCCGGTCATTCATGTTGAGCATGTTGTTGTTGTTGTTGCTATTGATACCATTACACTTAATGTAGATGTTGCTGTTGTTGTGTTTGTTATTGTTGTTGTGGCTGTTTCTATTCATAGCATTGTACACTTAATGTAGATACTGGCATTGTTGTTGTTGTTGTGCTTGTCGTTAATGCCAGTAAATAGTAGGATTATGATGATGATGGTGGTGGTGGTGGCAGTGGTATTCACGATGGTGGTGGGGGTGAAAGAGAGAAAGAGAGAGAGACGTTGGTGTGAATTATATACATTTTTCGTTCATTTTACATTACTTGTTTTATATGTTTACTGTTGTTGTTTGTGTCAATAACAACAACGACAACAACAACACAACAAAAACAGCAATAACAAGACTGTCTTAACTAAAATTAGTCGGCAATGCACGCCAAGTTTGGAACGTCAGTGCATACACAGCACGTAAGTTCTCAGAATACATTTGTACCGAAAACGCACACCATATTCAATGAATATACAGTCATGAAAGGCGAGATTCATGTAATTTTCTTATGAAGAAATTCCTCATTTATTACATATGTAAGTATGCATGTACATACATATGTATACAATGTATGTGAATGTATATATATATATATATATATATATATATATATATATAAATGGATGTGTGTGTGTGTTTATATATTTAGTCACATACATGTGCGTGTTTGTCTGTATATATTTATATGCATACCTATATGTATGTATGTATGTGCATACATTTAATTATATATGTGTGTGTGATATTGTATATTTACATACATGCATTCCTACCTATATAAATAAAGATATATATGTGTGTGTGTATGTATATATATGCGTGTGTGTGCATGCGTGTATCTAATTGTGTGCGTGTGAGTTTGTATTTGTTTGCGTATATGTGTGTGTCTTATTTGAATGTAAGTGTATATATGTGTATGCATGTCATTATATATATATATATATATATAATATATATATATATATATATATATATATATATATATATATATATATAATATATATATATATATATATATATATATATATATATATATATATAATATATATATATATATATATATATATATATATATATATATATATATATGATGTACGTATTTATGTATATGTATTTAGATGTGTGTGTATGTATGTTTATATATATATACACACAAACACACACATATATATACATATAGACATGAACACACACCCATATATATGTATATACTTACATGCACTTACTTACATACACATTTAAGGAAGGAAAAATATTTTACAAGGATTAGATTTCCTTTTTCGAAATGCAAAACAATTGCAACAACAACAACAACAACAACAACAACAACAACGACAGCAACAACAATAACAAACCGTTAGAAAGAGGAAGAAAAAAAAAAGAAATAAGGAAACAAAAACGAGAGAGGTGGTGGGGGGGACAAAAGAACAGAAAAGCGAAACCGAGGGAAAGAGGATCGCACAAATAGAAAATAAAATAAAAATAATAAAAATAAATAAATGAATAAATAAATGAAACAAAACTTTGTGAAAAGGTAGGAAGACTAAAAAAAAATAATAAAGAATCTTATGAAAATAAAACAAAATGCAATATATATATATATATATAATTCTAACGATTTTTCTCTTCAACCACCAAATAAATTGATATTCCAATTTGGTTTATATAGGAATATAAATTTTTCTACATCCTCATTCTGTTTCTTTGTTATTTTTGTATGTGTGTGTGCATACATTCCATTTTTGTTATCCATTCTCTACCATCGCAACTGCTAACAGTGTGTTATTATTATTATTATTATTATTATTATGATTATTATTGGTGGTGAGTTGGCAGAATCGTTAGTGCTCTGGAGAAAAATGCTTAGCGGCATTTCTTTCGGGGTTCTTTATGTTCTGGGTTCAAATGCTGTCAAAGCCAACTTTGCCTCTCCACCCTTTGGGGTGAGGTGGGGGGGGGGGGCATTAAAAGAAGTACCAGTTGAGCACCGGGGGCCTTTAAAATTGACAAGCCCCTTCCTGCAAAATTTCAGGCCTTGTGCCCATTGTAGAAAGAAAAGCAGTTAAGTGGTAGGATTATTAGCATGCTGGGCAAAATTGCTTAGTTGCGTTTCATCCATCCTTACGTTCTGAGTTCAAATTCTGCCTAAGTCAACTTTGCCTTTTATCCTTCCAGGGTTGATGAAATAGGTACCAGTTGAACATTGGGGTCAAAGTAATTGGCTTAACCCCTCTTACCGAAATTGCTGGCCTTGTGCCAAAATTTGAAACTATTATTGCTATTATTATTATTATTATTATTATTATTATTATTATTATTATTATTATTAAGGCAGCGAGCTGGTAGAATTGTTACTAAACTGGGAAAAAGGCTTAGAGACATTTCGTCCATCTTTACGTTCTGAGTTCAAATTCCACCAAGGTCAACTTTGACTTTCATCCTTTCTGGGGTCAATAAACAATAAAATAAGTACCAGTTGAACACTGGGGTCACTGTAATGAATTTACCTCCTCCCCCAAAATTGCTGGCGTTGTGCCAAAATTTGAAGTTAGTATACATGGGTCACTACCACCCACCCATTTGCATCACCACCCCATGTTAAAAAGGGAAAGCTGATCTGGTATAATCCTCCACTCAACCTAGGTGGTTTTAGTAATATAGCTAACAGCTTTCTAACTGCAATCAAGCAACATTTCCCTCTGTCCCATAAATATTATAAACTTCTTAATGTTAAGATTGACATTGCTTCTGACATCACATGCTATTGCAGAAACAAACATGCATCCACATAATTTCCATCCCACATCACCATCTGCAACTTCTAAAATCCTACCAACTGTCTGTTGCAAGAATCCTGCCTCTTGAAAGCCATGGTTTATAGGGTCACCCAGTTGTATCATAAGACACTACATGGGCACAACTGACAATGACTTCAAGGGAAGATACTCGTGACATATGCATTCATTCAGATGTAAGGATGAAAAAGTGTACCACCTTGTCTCTGTGACCTCGTGGAGTATAACTCAATTGAACTTCACCTTATTCACCTGGAGCTGCAAATTGCTGCATATATTCCAACCGCCTGCAGTATCCATTATTAGAAAGACTGATATTTTATATGAGAACACATTTTTGATGTCTTACAAACTTTTAACTCCACTAATTTCAGTATACCACCCTTTACCATGCTATACTATGCTTGATGTCTACATGAACATTACAGTCCCTCATTCCTGCAACTCAATGATCTGGCAGACATGCTACCAGCATCTACACCAAGCACCACACACTGATGACTTAGTGGCATTCATCTATTGTCATTGTGATATAGCTACATCCACATGACCAGAACTGACAATCAGATATTAAACTCTCTCTCTCTCTCTCTCTCTCTCTCTCTCTCTCTCTCTCTCTCTCTAATGTGGAATCTATTCCCCACCACCCCTTGATATAAGCAGTGATGATGAAGATGCATCAGATATGAGCTTTGATGACAAAGTGGCATTAACCCTTCAGCATTTAAGCCATCCATATCCGGCCCAAAATATTCTACCTGTTTTACTTTCAAACTGACTAGATCCAACTTCTCACACCTATCCTACAATGTCACTCTAAAAATAAACAATCACATCATTGAAATCTTGAAGGTACATGATAATGCATGTTTAATTCAAAACACTATGAATAAATATACATTACACTTGACAGAGTAATCTGAATGTTAAAGGGTTAATATCTATGTAGAGAGACCTGATGTCATAGAGTTATCATCCCTTCAACATGACCTGAATTGACCAATGGGGATTAAGTTCTCTCTGTAAATAGAGGTCAGTTTGCTTCTTCCTCACTTTGCTTCTGAATGACTGAGGAGCTGGTCGTGTTTTCACATCCATGAAACTTTAAGTATCATGAAGGGCTAAGTCAACCTGTTTATCTATCTATCTATCTACTAATCTATCTATATTTATCTATCTATCTATTATCAATCTGTCTGTTTGTCAATCAATCAATCAATCAGCCATGTATAAACAAATCAGTCTACCCAGTTTGCTTAAGCCCTTTATAACAGATAGTTGCCTTACAGAGAGTAAAACAAGGATCCTGGTTGTTATGAAATACCAACACAGATTTGAAACAAGACTGGCTGATCTCACTTTTTGAACACAAAATACATAGACAAGTCATTTACAGTTTGTCTATATATATACAATATTAGCTAAAATCTATGAACATTCATCTCTATAGCATAGCATTGAAATAGTTAACTTACCTGTAATATATGTGTATGTATGAGTGGATATATATAAGTATGAAGGTGGATCAGAAAGTAACACAATTTTCTGATTCACCCTCGTGTGTATGTGCATATGTGTATATATTGCTTAGTGGATTTGATTCCCAGACTGGCTGTGTGTTGTAGTCTTGAGAAAAACACATCGTCACACATTGCTGTAGTCCACTCAACAGTAAAAGGGTAACGCTATGGTGGAGTAGCTTTCTGATCAGGAGGAATGCTGGCCTGCTCACATAGCCAATGGGGTAGCATCATTCAGAAGCTAAAACAAAGCAAAGTGCATTGTGACCAGCGATGTATAACATCTGAGCGTCTGGGCAACCATGTTTCATATATATATATATATATAATATTAGTTAATAAACACAATATATGTTTCTATATGCTACTATTATTTTTATGTGATGAGAGCATGCCAAACTGTTTTTCAACATGTCTGGTGTCCTGGCACAATCATCAGGCACTGCCCTCATAGTATAACGAACTTAAAATGAGAAGTTCGTGATGCTATGTGGGCAATGTCTGATGATTGTGCTAAGACAGCAGATGTATTAAAAAGCACTGTTTGGTATGCTCCCACCACATGAAACTAATAGTAGTGCATAAAATCATATTGTGTTTATTAAATAATACTTATCTCTCACCAGGTGGAGTACTTCTTTTGTTGATCTTGCCATCACGAAACAGGACATTATATATGTATATATATGCTTGTAGGCATATATCTTCTCTATAGCAAGTCCACTCTATTCATGCTTGAAATCACTTCTCCACCTTCTCAAATACCCCCCACCACTTATTTAAAAGGGATTTCCCCCTTGTTCTTTCTTATCTTGCATGTTACTTGGTAAGCTAACATG
>NC_142941.1:33730689-33740689 GCF_046866305.1 Octopus bimaculoides | reverse complement strand
TTATTATTATTATTATTATTATTATTATTATTATTATTTTGTTTTATTTTGTTTCTTTTTGTTTTGATTTTTCATATGCATGATTCAGTGATTCTGTGTCTGGTTGTGGCGATAGATTGATAAAGAGTTGGAGAGTGACAGAGAGAGAGAGAGAGAGGGAGGGAAAGAGGTCCGAGAGAGAGAGAGAGAGAGAGGGAGAGAAAGAGGTCCGAGAGAGAGAGAGAGAGGAATGGGGAGAGAGAGAAAGAGAGAGAGAAGTGGTAGGAGGATTATATTGCTGCCATTCCAATAAATCAATATAGTAATATGCCATAATCAGGTCTGAAATATTTGAAGATTTTTGGTTCTACATCTAAGCTGCACACACTCACACACACACACACAGTATATATATATGTACATAGAAATATCCATTATATATATATATATATATATGTGTGTGTGTGTTTGTGTGTGTGTACATATATAAATGTTATATACATCATAGCCTTATAATTATATGGGTACACACACATACACACATAAATACACAGACATATCCATTACAAGTACATAAATATATGCATACCTACATATATACATGCATACATATATGCATGTTGTATACATTATAGCTATATAATTATGAGTATACACACAGATAGACATACACACATGCACATACAGCCATGTAAATACATTATAGAGAAAGATAGATAGATACATAGAGAGATACATACATACATACATACATACATACATACATATATACATACATAGCTAGGTCGTTATCATTTAATGTTCACTTTCCATGCTGGTATGGGTCAGATGGATTGTTACAGTCTGAATATGCTTGTATTTAGAGTTATTGCCCTTCTAGATTGACCAAGGAAGCACCCATGTCATGTTCATACATCTCATCTTTGGTAGGGTTTTTACAGCTGGATACATTTTGTCATGGCACCAGCAGAAGTAAGACTGCCATGTCTGCAGGACTAAAAGATTTCACTCAAACCTACATTTTCTTGTCTGACCACCAACCAATTTGCAGTGCAGTACAGGGTATAGTGGAGGCGCAATGGCCCAGTGGTTAGGGCAGCGGTCTCGCGGTCGTAGGATCGCGGTTTCAATTCCCTGACTGGGCATTGTGAGTGTTTATTGAGCGAAAACACCTAAAGCTCCACGAGACTCTGGCAGGGGCTGGTGGCGACGCTGCTGTACTCTTTCACCACAACTTTCTCTCACTCTTACTTCCTGTTTCTGTTGTGCCTGTAATTCAAAGGGTCAGCCTTGTCACACTGTGTCATGCTGAATATCCCTGAGAACTACATTAAGGGTACTCGTGTCTGTGGAGTGCTCAGCCACTTGCACGTTAATTTCACGAACAGGCTGTTCCGTTGATCGGATCAACTGGAACCCTCAACGTCGTAAGCGACAAAGTGCCAACAGCAACAGGGTATATTTCATCACGATATTGTAGTTGTAAGGCTTAGATGTGGTTGAGAGGCACAGGTGTGATTGTGTGGTAGAGAATTTTGCTTCAGAAATGTGCGTTCTTAGGTTCAGCCCTACTGGACAGCACCTCGGTAAGTGTCTTTTACTATAGCACTGAGCAGACAAAAGCTTTGTAAGTGCTTTTGATAGATGGAAACTGAAAGAAGCCCTTTGTGTGGCTATCACAGAAATACCCCCTTTCAGAATTGGCTATCAGTCTACTTGACAATTAATTAATGATGTAGTATGATCTAATATGCCTGTGTAACTGAAAAACCAGCAAATTGGAACAATAGATTTTACCGCAAAGAGTAAATAAAGCACAAAGTCAGGAGGTGTAAGAAGTGAAGATATATTTACTTTTCCATATAATTTCCATCTGTTTACGGCTGTTTCGTGGCCTTTGTGTATTGTATACTGTATATATGTATGTATGTATATATGTATGTATGTATGTATGTATATATGTACATATATATATATATATATATATATATATATATATGCATATATACATATATGTATATATGTATATATATATATATATATATATATATACATATAATGTGTATATATATACACACATATATATATATATATATATATATATATATATATATATATATATGGGAGAATTTACGAAAAAAACAACAACAGACGAGGACAGGTGGTGTAAACAACAAAAGGATGTATTAGCTTAACGCTCGGGAATAGAGAAAGTCTGTAACGTTTCGAGCTAGGCTCTTCAACAGAGAGAATATGGAGAAAACAAGGAGAAAAACATGGAGAAAAAAAATTGAATGTTTTGGTCAGCGATCTATCTCGAAGTGGAAAGAACTTGTGGAAGAGGGAGACCCAAGAAGACATTGGACAAAGTACTGAAGGATGATCTCAGGACACTGATCCTTAAGAGATGACAAATGACTGAGATATCTGGCGCCTTGCATTACTCAAGAGGACCCGTCTTATACAACAGAATTGTTAATACCCTGCTGAAGAGGATTGACCTGCAAGGGTCCTATGCTGATAACATGTTATAGCACCTGTGCTGGTACCACGTAAAAAGCACCCAGCATGCTCTGTAAAAGGGTTGGTGTTAGGAAGGGCATCTGGCCATACAAAACAAGCCAAATCTGACTGCAATCTAGTGCAGCTCCCCCACTGGCCAGCACTAGTTAAACCATTTAATTCATGCCAGCATGGAAAACAGATATTAAGTGATGATGATGATGACACACACATACACACGCACATATTTATATGTATGTATGTATGGTGTATATTGGGAATATATAGAGGCATGGGTTCAAGTCCCATGCATACAAAAAACCCACATTTTTCGTCAAGGGCTTATATGCCCCAATATTAAACTATTTTCTTCAGTCATTACATAGTGATCACTCATAAGTTCTAAGATTATAAAATATTATTATTATTATCATTATGAAAATATATATATATATATAAGTGAATATATAAGTGAATATAAGGGTGCAGGAGTGGCTGTGTGGTAAGTAGCTTGCTCACCAACCACATAGTTCTGGGTTCAGTCCCACTGTGTGGCACCTTGGGCAAGTGTCTTCTACTATAGCCTCAGGCCAACCAGAGCCTTGTGAGTGGATATGGTAGACAGAAACTGAAAGAAGCCCGTTGTATATATGCATACATATATATATATGTATGTGTGTGTATGTTTGTGTGTCTGTGTTTGTTCCCCCAACATTGCTTGACAACCGATGCTGGTGTGTTTACGTCCCTGTAACTTAGTAGTTCGGCAAAAGAGACCTATAGAAAAAGTACTAGGCTTACAAAAATAAGTCCTGGGGTCGATTTGCTTGAGTAAACGTGGTGCTCCAGCAAGGCCACAGTCAAATGACTGAAACAAGTAAAAGAGTGAAAAGAGTATATGTATGTATGTATCAAGTTGTAAATCCGGTGTTTCACTTAAGTTACATTTTTGCACAACTTTCTGTGAAGGAATCTCATTGATCATGTGACTTTTTTTTCTGAAACATGTTCTTTTCACTGAAACACTTCAAACAGTGTTTTCCCGGAAGCAATGCAAAAAATATTGGAAAAAAATTGCTGATTAGAAATATAATTATGTAAATTAATATAGTATTTTCAACAAAAGTAAAAGCATGAACAAAAAGTAAAATTTTATTTTAGGTTCTTTGGTTCTTCATTTTTTTTTTTTTTTTTCTTTTTGTGAATTTTCATGAAACTCTACTTGAATCATTATCAGAATTTCTCACCTTGTACCTAAATCAGAGAAAACCATTATTGTTACTACTACTACTACTACTACTACTATTACTACTACTACTACTACTGCTAATGCTGCTGCAAGCTAGCAGAAACGTTAGCATGCCAAACAAAATACTTTGTGGCATTTCTTTCAATTTTACATTCTGAGTTCAAATGTCATTCAGGTCAATTCTGCTTTTTCATCCTTTTGGGGTCAACAGAATGAGCATTGGGGGCTATGTTACCAATTAGTTGCCTTCCCCCAAAATTTCAGCCCTTTATGCCTTAATAGAAAGGATCATTATTATTATTGAGTTGGTGAGCTGGTAGAAGTATTAGTGTGTTGGACAATATGCTTAGTGGTACTTTGTTTGTCTTTACATTCCGAGTTCAAATTCTGTCAAAGTCAACTTTCCCTTTCATGTTTTTTTTTTGAGTTTGATAAAATAAATATCAGTTGAGCACTGGGGTCAATGTAACCAATCAGCCCTTTACCCTAAAATATCAGGCCTTGTGCTTATAGTAGAAAAGATTGTTGTTGTTATTATTATTATTATTATTATTATTATTATTATTATTATTATTATTATTATTATTATTATTATTAAGGTGTTGAGCTAGCAGAATCATTGGCATGCCAACCGAAATGCTTGGCAGTATTTTGTCTGTCACTATGTCCTGAGTTCAAATTCCACCAAGGTTGACTTTGCCTTTCATCCTTCCGGAGTTGATAAATTAAGTACCAGTTGTGTACTGGGGTCAATCAAATTGACTTCCCCCCCTCCTCATCCAAAATTTCAGGCCTTGTGCCTATAATAGAAAGGATTATTATTGTCATTATTATTATTGTTGTTGTTGTTGTTGTTGTTGTTATTATTTAAATCAAAATTAAAAAGAAGAGTGCCATTGTTATCTAGTGAACGATATTCGACATCTTGTGTGTCTTCAACTGGTTCAAAAAATAAATTTGTCAATCTACTTCCTTTTGGTTAATATAGAAAGGATTGAGGTAACTTCTCCTGAAGATATAGCGTCAAAATTAAAAGAAGATTATTATTATTATTTTTTCTTTTTTTTTTTTTATTATTATTATTATTATTATTATTATTATTGTTATTATTATTATTATCATTATTGCTGTTCATCCTTTCAGGGTCAATAAAATAAGTACCAGTTGAATACTGGGGTTGATGTAATCATCTTACCCCTCCTCTGAACTTGCTGATGTTGCACCAACATTTGAAACCATTATCATTATTATTTATCACCTATAGGAGATAGAAATCAGTTACCATTTAATATCTATTCCCATTCAAGCATTGATGTTCTGTTAGAAGAAACTATACTGCAAGCAGATACCATGAGATAAACTCTTTTATTGACTTCTGGTGCAAAATGGCTAATCATAACACCAGCACCTGCTCTGACACTTTTTTCTTTCTATGAATTGCTGACAGGAAGATGAGTCACCGCTGTCTCTAGCTGTCGAGTGTCCATCACTGATGAGACTAAGGAAAGTCAAAATCATGTAAAACGGTGGTCTTGGCTTTGAAGATGTCAGGGAGTTATCTCCCCACTAGTGATATAAACAAGAGTGCATTTTGCATTTTGCATAGTGCACCGTGCATAGTGCATTTTGTGCCAAAAACCAGGATGAGAGTTTCTCTCGTGGTATCTACCACAACATATTCTGTTCTGACAGAACATCCACATTTAAGTGGGGATAAATATTACCTTTCAGTATTAATACTGTCTCTGTCGCTAATATCTATTTTTGCACCACTTAATGTCTAATGAACTTAATTAGGTCTGTCATGAGCCCTAGGTCTCATAACACCAGACTTTAATCTAGTTTCCTATTTCTTTATTGCCTACAAGGGGCTAAACATAGAGGAGCAAACAAAGACAGATAAAGGGATTAAGTCGATTACATCAACCCCAGTACGTAACTGGTACTTTATTTATCGACCCCGAAAGGATGAAAGGCAAAGTCGACCTCGGCGGAATTTGAACTCAGAACATAACGGCAGACAAAATAGTGCTAAGCGTTTCGCCCAGCGTGCCAACGTTTCTGCCAGCTTGCCAGGCCTTAATCTAGTTTCCATGGCATACAATTGACTAAGATTACAATGGGTTGTGAGCCTATTGCTGGGTTAACTGCCCAGGTATTACTCAAACTCATTCACAGCTGAGAGGTTTGGAGCAGCATGAAACTAAGTGTCTTGCTCAAGAACACAACACACCATCTGGTCTTAGTATTGGAACCACAATCTTACAATCATGAGTGCACCTTCACTTAACATCTTATAAGTTTCACTAAATACCTTGAGACTGTATCCTTGGAAACTTTGGTGTCGTGTTGTTGTAAGTATTGATTTCAAATTTTGGCACAAGGCTAGGAATTTCAGGGAGGGGGGGAAATTTGATTACATCAACACCAGTGTCCAACTGGTACTTGTTTTATTGACCTTGAAAGGATGAATGACAAAGTCGACCTCAGTGGAATTTGAACTCAGAACATAAAGACAAACAAAATGTCACTAAGCATTTTGCTTGGCATGTTAATGATTCTGCTAGCTCACTACTTTTGTTGACATAAGTATTAAAACAGGTTCGTTTCTAATGAAGAAGTTAATTAGTGCATCAGGTTACATTGGTAGTAACAATAACAGATTTCATATAATAATAATGTGCTGTAAGCTTATTAGATGCTTCCCAATTTCAGCAACACGTATTCAAGAAAAAAATACTTTTTAGTGCATTAAAGCATGTAATATTTAAAGTAATGTAGCAGTACATGACAAAGAACTTGACAAAAGTATCTTGGGTCCTTCATGACTCATGTAGATTCATAGGGCTGGTTTTCTGGTTTCCATGGTGTGTATATTCCACCATCTCTGGACGAGATACTGGTCTGTCACAAGATTACTCATTTTTGCCAGCTGAGTTGACTGGGGCAGCATAAAGTGAAGCGTTTTGCTCAAGAATACAATGTGTCAGACAGTCCCAGGAATCAAAACCACAACCTTAGAATCATGAGTCCAGCACCCAAACCACTAAGCCTCTGCAAAAGTACCTTAGCTATAACAGAAAACATTACTATATAAAAAGTAAGGCAGGCTAAGTAGAGGTGGCCATCTGGATTAAATTAAAATTAGCCTATAGTAGTGAGAGTCAGGGATAAAATTAGCTTGTGGGAGGCCCAAATTTGCATATAAGTCATGGGTGATTCTTTGAAAGATCTTTGGTTGCAAAACTGCATCATAAGTGCCATCAAAATATGGTAGATACCTTTTACTTCTAAGTATTCAGGTTTGGTCATCTTCTCCAGACCATCACAAAAAACACTAGCATGTATAAGTGGACTTATTAGCCACATCAAAGGACCTCACCAGACCATTCCATTGGTAGTAGCAATGGGCAGTGTGTACAAAGGGTAGACACGTGATAGATGCAGGCTGATGACACACACACATAACAGGAGTTCTTCTTTCTAAAATAACAATTTAAGATAAAATAATTGCAGATCACACATGTAAGTTTGTTATATAATTTCAATGTTGTCATGGTGTGTGTGTGGATTCGAATCACACTGGCACTTTTGGTCTTGACAATATTAAGTGCTTAGACTTCAAAATGTGTAAGAATATGGTGAAATTTTGCCAACATCTTCTCAATATTAGATAAATTTTGTTAGATATGAGAATGAATCATGTGCTATTAGTAAAATATTTATACACACTTACACATATTCAAATATGCGTGTACACGTTCACAAAGAGACAGGATTGATAGATAAATAGAAAGATGAATAGATAGATAAATAACTAGATAGATCAATACATGTACGGATGGTTGAGTGGACATATATATATATATATATATATACACACACACACACACACACACACACACACACACACACACACACCATTTAAGCATAAACATGCACTTTCAGAAACACAGTCTCATACATATACACATGTATGAATACACCCCTCCATCCCACAATCATGAATACATACATACATGCATATGTATATAAATCTGTGTGTATATATATATATATATATATATATATATATATATATATATATATATATATATATATATATATATATATATATGTATTTGTGTATATATATATGTATTTGTGTATGTATATAGGAAACAGCTTCATATAGACAAATATACTTCCACATTCAAATTCATATTTCCAAACACACACACACACACACACACATATATGCACATGCAATCACACATTTACATATTTTCTCTTATGTGATATTATATATGCTATCATACACCAACACACACTTATACATAGATAAACTCTCAAACATACAGAAATAAACTCCAGATATTTACACACACCCACACACCCACACACACACACACACACACACACACGACAATTGAGGTGGTGAGAGATGCCTTTGATATTTTTACTTGATATTAACTTATATCCTTTATATTTTAGTGATATATATTTGTATATATATTTTTTCTTCCAATGTATCAATCAATTAATATTGACTCCATATAATGGGATATGACAGTGTTGTGTTATTGTTCTTCTTTGGTTTTTATTTGTAGTTTTGTCCTGGTGTTGTTTTATCTTTTCAATTGACATTTTTTACCCGTTACGTTTTTTTATGCATGTGTATATACATGTGCATATGTGTCTGTGTTTATGTGTGTATGTATTATGAATCATTCACATACATACAGATGCATACATGCATTTATGTCATATTTTCTTTTTACATATACAAAAATATATATATATATTATTTAGTAATATAAAAGTGTTTAACGTATATGTATGTTATGCAGTGATTAAACATTATCTGATATAGAACATATATATGCCATTACATGAATGCATATATATATATATATATATATATATATATATATACATATGTGTCTGTGTATACATCCATATGTATACAAATATCTATCTATCTATATATATATATATATATATATATACATATATATATATATAAAACATCTACATATATATATATATATATATATATATATATATATATATATATATATATATATATATATACATACATATATATACATACGCATATATGTAATTCTTGATGGCTATTAAGCTATATAAAAGTGATAAAAATAGATATGCATGTATGTATATATACATACATATCTGTGTGTGTGTGTGTGTGTGTGTGTGTGTGTGTGCGCGTTTATATGCAGGCTTTTTTTTTATTATTTACATATATCTAACTTAATAGCCATGTAGAATTGTATGTGTATGCTTGTACACATATCACTCACTTAAGTTAATCAGATTGTGCATCAAGGTGTAATCATCGATGAATAGCGTATCCCCATCATCACCATCGTCCTTACCACTGTCATCATCATCATCATCATCATTATCGTTTTCATCTGCATTAAAGATGAAAGCATGCACTAGAAAGGAAACTTTACAGAAATAATTCGTAAACAGCAGAAGAGTTGTGTTAAATTGAAGAGAAGCAATAATTTACAAAGCTGGTTATAGGTTCAAATATAGTTTGTGTGTCTATACCTCATGTTGTATAACTACTGTATAGATTCAGATGTTAGCCCTCATCAAAGCACTCCTTCTGTGACCATCCTGTCTTATTCAAGCATAGTATCCAGGGTTAGATTATGTAAAATGGGTTCGTTTTTTTTTTTGTAAAAAGCGTAAAGACCCCCCCCCCTCCCTCAGTCATGAATGACCATGGGATTGCACTTAGAGAGTTTTCCTCTGAGGCACAAGTCTGGGTAAGTTTGTTTATGGAAGACTAATAATCACTCATGCATACCAGCCTCTCCTCTCCATGCCGCTGATGTTGTTCAAGTCAAAGGCAAAGACCAATACAGCTTGGCACCAGTGACATCATAACTCCTTTTTACAGCTGAGAGAACCAGAACAAATTGAAATAAAGTGTCTTGCTGAAGAAGATAACACACAGCCCAGTCCAGAAACCAAACTCATTTCCTTATGATTGTGAGACCAACACTCTGACCACTGAGCCATGCACCATCATGTCCTTTTGTAATATGTTAGGAAATGATTTGTGTGGGACATAGCTGCTGTTTCTGGCATTTGAGTGACCATGTAGATGCTTCTACTAGAAGGTCCAATCCTAGTTGCAGTGTATTGGCTTGTGTGCCTCAGTGTTCCTGAGAACAGGGCCAGTGGATCTCAAGCTACTGATGCTGGACAGGTCAAGGTATAGAAGCCAGACTAATAATAGGAACTACCTCT
>NC_142941.1:33700689-33725689 GCF_046866305.1 Octopus bimaculoides | reverse complement strand
ATATATAAATATAAATATAAATATATATATATAAAGGCGACTCGAGTTTCAGGGCTATTTCCCTTCGTCATGGCCGGTATGACAATCTTTAACAGACTGTAATAAGTTGGCTGGTTTTCTGTCTTTTATACCAATTCCTTTGGATGGCAGCAGTAGGTGTCTGGCTATTTTTAGAATTGATGTTAAATCTATTTTTAGACATGATGATATTTTAATTTATTGTTTTGTGTGGGTTGTAGGGATAAGATTTTTAAACCGCAGTAGGTGTTTGGCTGTTCTTAGAAATGATGCCAAATCTATTTATAGAAATGATGATATCTGAGAGATTTTTTGTGTTTTGGTTACAGGGATAAGATTTTTAAACCCCAAGTGAGATGGATTTAATCATTGTTTGTTAAGAGTGGGTTTGAATTTCTTAATAAAGTCCTTTTCTTTGCATTTTCTTTCAATTTCATTCCGGTTGTAAAGTTTATGGAATGGAAATATAATAAAAGTTTGATGACCACATGTTGCTAGATGGTTACTCAGTGGTATTTGGCGGACTTCTGGGTTTTTAATCTGTTGTCGATGTACCCGTGAGCGTTCCGATAGTGCATTACCTGTCTGGCCAACGTACAATTCTTCACAATTAGGGCATTTGATGCAGTAGATTAGATTTCTACTTTTGCAGTTCATGTTCGCATTGGTGAATATTTTCCCTGTTTTTGTGTTCATATATGGGCCGGTATGGATTGATCGGCATGTGCCGCATCGGCTATCATTGCATTTGGATACAGTGAATGTTTGATTTTTGTTGCTGAGGTCAAACCTTGCCTTTGTTAATAGTTTTTTCAAGTTTTTAGGTTGTCTCTTACTGAGAGTTATATTTTGATCAGTAATGATATCATTACTGATCAAAATATAACTCTCAGTAAGAGACAACCTAAAAACTTGAAAAAACTATTAACAAAGGCAAGGTTTGACCTCAGCAACAAAAATCAAACATTCACTGTATCCAAATGCAATGATAGCCGATGCGGCACATGCCGATCAATCCATACCGGCCCATATATGAACACAAAAACAGGGAAAATATTCACCAATGCGAACATGAACTGCAAAAGTAGAAATCTAATCTACTGCATCAAATGCCCTAATTGTGAAGAATTGTACGTTGGCCAGACAGGTAATGCACTATCGGAACGCTCACGGGTACATCGACAACAGATTAAAAACCCAGAAGTCCGCCAAATACCACTGAGTAACCATCTAGCAACATGTGGTCATCAAACTTTTATTATATTTCCATTCCATAAACTTTACAACCGGAATGAAATTGAAAGAAAATGCAAAGAAAAGGACTTTATTAAGAAATTCAAACCCACTCTTAACAAACAATGATTAAATCCATCTCACTTGGGGTTTAAAAATCTTATCCCTGTAACCAAAACACAAAAAATCTCTCAGATATCATCATTTCTATAAATAGATTTGGCATCATTTCTAAGAACAGCCAAACACCTACTGCGGTTTAAAAATCTTATCCCTACAACCCACACAAAACAATAAATTAAAATATCATCATGTCTAAAAATAGATTTAACATCAATTCTAAAAATAGCCAGACACCTACTGCTGCCATCCAAAGGAATTGGTATAAAAGACAGAAAACCAGCCAACTTATTACAGTCTGTTAAAGATTGTCATACCGGCCATGACGAAGGGAAATAGCCCTGAAACTCGAGTCGCCTTTATATATATATATTTATATTTATATTTATATATTTATATATTTGATCCTTTATATTGAACACTCAATATTTCATCTACATTCAATACTTTATTTCATGGTGCCATCCATTTTTATTTTATTTTATATTATATATTGTATATTATATTATATATTGTATATTCCATATTCTATACCCCACATTAGTTCTGCAGGAATATAAATAAAACATAAAAAACAGACAGTGTTGGAACTCTTTTAAGCAAAATAATATATTCCTCTATACACAATCATACAAAAAAATCCACCTTTTTTTGTATTTATTTTTACTCGCATATATATATATATATATATATATATATATAAGAATTTAAGGATTGGAGAAAACGCATGTTATAATTGCATACTTTATTCCTACATATGTTTCAAAGGATTACAACCTGTGTGATCCATAGGGATCTGTGATATTAAAATTGTACCCTTCTCATCAGGGAAAGCATGGGAATCATCTTAAACGTAAGACATTATGACCGATTTCGGTCATAATGTCTTACGTTTAAGATGATTCCCATGCTTTCCCTGATGAGAAGGGTACAATTTTAATATCACAGATCCCTATGGATCACACAGGTTGTAATCCTTTGAAACATATGTAGGAATAAAGTATGCAATTATAACATGCGTTTTCTCCAATCCTTAAATTCTTAAATATACTCAAATACCCAAAATTTCAAGGAGTTCCTGCCTTAAAAACAGGAGCTAACCACAGTTATTTTGTGTTCTTTGCTACGTTGGTTTCTATTAACCCATTTATTCTATCAGAAGAATTTTTATTCATTAAGACAGAAGAAATACACATAATTATATATATATATGACCGCAGCCACTTGGCTGAAACACATAAATAAATAAATATATATATATATATATATATATGTATGTATGTATGTATGTATGTATGTATGTATGTATGTATGTATGTATGTGTGTGTATGTATGTTTGTATGTATGTATGCATGCATGTACGTATGTATGTATGTGTGTGTGTGTATGCATGTATGTACGTATACACACACATGTATATATAGGCATAAGCATGGCAGTATGGTAAGAAGTTTGCTTCCCAACCACATAATCCTAGGTTCAGTCCTGCTGGTGGGCACCTTGGACAAAGTGTCTTTTACTATAGCCCGAGGCTAACCAATACCTTATAAGTTGATTTGATAGATGAAAACTGATAACAAGGACTGTCATATATATATATATATATATATATATATATATATATATATATATATATATATATATATATATATATATGTATATATATTTGTGTGTATGTATGGGTGTGCATTTGTGTGTTCTTGTCTCTTTGATGATTGTAAACAAATTTCAACAGCATGCAAGCATTATCCTCTATTCCCAGTTCTGTCTGGCCTGTGCAAGCATGGAAATGTAGACATTATAATGATGATGATGATATACATTATATATGTGCGTATATATGTACACACACACACACACACACACACACACACACACACACACACACACACACACACACACACAGATATATATATAAAATACATATAGTAGATATTATATATATCTATATGTATATATGAATTTATTTGTTCAAAGGTAACGCTTCATTTTGTTGCTTTTCTAATTATCTTCTTCTATGCACAATTCATTAGACTTATTGTTTGGAATTGAAATTGCTGTATGAGTTTATTATTGTTTTCTGAATAATATTCTCTTTAAGACATAAATTTGTTGGATTAATAATCTAGATCTTCATATAGTTCTATCCCAGAAGACATAGTTACGTTGACTGATTATGCTTTTGTATATGCCTTCTGTGAGTTTATTTTGTTTTTGTTATGTTATTTTGCTTCAAATTCATCATACACATTACTACAACATTGATGAGTTACACTAACCATACAGCTAACAGTTATGACTAACTATTATATTATCCTTGTTGAAGAACTTGTAGTATTTCTTTCGTAACTATCTTGTCTCAGGTCAACTCTGATCAAAAGGGGTTTTTTTCCATAACCATCCTTTCATTTCTTATATCAAGAAACTAGATTATTCAATTAGGCCTCTTCTGTCTTTTTTTTAAGGCAGTAGGAGATACTTTAAAGTAGGTTTAGCTGCGATTTCTATCAAGTTGAGCAATATTGGTGCTTGATATTTGCCTTTAATAATGTGAAGTTTCTTTTAGAACATTATAGCATTTTAACAATGTGTAAAATTCACAAAATATTTGAAGTTGTTTCACAGTAAATTGAATTTTTTTTTATATGATACAGGCATAGCTGTGTGGTTAAGAAGCAAGCTTCCCAACCAAGTGGTCTTGACATTGGAAGTATGGTGAGGCACAGGCCAAGCTAGGTGCATGCTTGGCTGTGTGGTTTGTTACTTAACTACATGGTTTGAGTTCAGCCCCAATATGTATAATTTTGGGCAAGTGTCTTTTACTACAGTTTCAGGCCAATTAAAGCCTAGTGCATGGACTTGATAGACTGAAACTGAAAGAAGCCCATTGTGTGTGTTTGTATATATATATTCTTTTACTTGTTTCACTCATTTTAACTGCTGTCATGTTATAAGACCTCCTTTGGTATATATATATAAAGACCTCCCTTGGTCACAACTGACCATGGGATTGCATCTGGAAGGTTCCCTTCTGAGGCACAAATCTGAGGCAAGGTTATTTGTGGAAAACCAGCAGTTGCATACTAGTCTTCCCTCTCTATGATAACAATGTGGTCCAAGGTAAAGAAAAAGGTTAATACAGCTTGGCACTAATAATGTCCTAACTTGTTTCTACATTTAAGTAAACACAAAGTGTCTTGCTCAACAACACAACAAACATCCCAGTCTGGAATGAACTCACAGCCTGAGTTGTGAGCCTGATGCTCTAACCACTGAGTCATGCACCTTATATATATATATATTATGTGTGTGTGTGTGCATTTGAGTGTACAGTTGAGTACATTAACAAACATGTTCACTCCTTAGTTACTAAATTCCAGGTTGCTGATGGAACCAAGCCTCTCAACCCCAAACGCTTCCACTTCTTTCTCAAAGACCACAAGCTAGACTTTACTTGTGACCCATATATGAGTGAGAGTGTGTGTGCATGTGTGTATATATATAATGTATACATATTGTATATTATATATATATATATATATATATATATATATATATAGATATGCAGGGCAGGGAAATCATCAATTAGTAATAAAATTAATAATTAACAATTCTGCCGGGTAGCTCAGTATGAAAAAAACCTTTTTCGGTAAAAATTTATAATCATAAATGTATAGGGATTGACAGTAACCTGCTTCTCCAACATACTGAGAATTCAGAAATAGCAGTCAAAGAACTACTGATTTCAAAACTACAAATTATTACTCCAGATTGATAGCGATATTTTTGATACACACAGAACAAAAAACAATAGAGAAGAGTAAAAAAAACACTTGCCTTTAGTTAAATCTGGAGTAATTTGTAGTTTTGAAATCAGTAGTTCTTTGACTGCTATTTCTGAATTCTCAGTATGTTGGAGAAGCAGGTTACTGTCAATCCCTATACATTTATGATTATATATATATATATATATATATATATAATCATTTGGTCAAGCTTGCTCAGATTCACCCAACCCGCCTCCATCCGTCCATCTGTCTATCATGACATGTAATAGTTCCTTCCAGTGTTATCCAGTGATGTCACAAGGTAACCAATGCTATTATTAGGTCCATGTTGAGCTCTCCATTAAGGAGTTTTACTAACCAGCTCCTCCTTACGTCTTTGGCACTATCCAACTAATCCAACTCTTCTTTCTCTACTAATACATCTGACACTTTAGGAAGCTTATTTTACAATCTTTCTTTGTTGTTGTTGTTGTTGGTGGTGGTGGTGGTGCCTGTAGGACACACACACACACACACACACACACACACGAACACACACACACACACACACACACGAACACACACACACACACACACCATGTATTTGAGTCAGCTTGTAGTCCTTCTGAAAGTTGAGATTTGGGAGCCAAGAAGTTCCGTTCCATCATCAACCTGGAGTTTGGTAACTAAACATAATTGTTAATGTTCTAAATGGCACACACACTCACACACACACACACATACACACACACACACACACACACTCACACACTCACACACACTCACACACACACACACAGACTCTGTACACTGACTTGTATTTTGAAGTGCATCACATTAAAAATTTGTTGCCTAGAAAGTTCCCTTTTTAGGCACAAGTCTCGGCAAAGTTGTTTATGGAAGACCAGCAGTTGCCCATGCATACCAGCCTCCACTCTCCACACCACTGATGTTGTTCAAAGGAAAGGCAAAGTCATTATCGCAGCTCATTTCTACAGCTGAGTGAACTGGAGCAGGTTGAAATGAAGTGTCTTGCTCAAGAACACAACACAGCCCAGTCTGAGAGTCGAACTCATTACCTCATGACTGTGAGCCCATCACTCTAACCACAGAGCAATGAGCCTTCACCTAAAGGGCTAAACATGCAAAATTATAAGATGCAAGAAGGAAAAATTCCAGTCATCAACATGCCCTTCCTTGATATGCTATCTTATAACTGAGTTTAACTATCAAAGGCTGATCTTGTTCGTTACTCAGAGATACATGAATCAAAGAAAGCTGTGAATCTTTGCCACTAAAAAGAACATACATGCCAATAATGTTAATAGACAGTTTCTTCCTATTGTTAGTCTAAAGAAACATATGTCTGTGCACAATGTTTGTTGACATGATTCTGCATTGCATTTAACTGCGAGGAGACATTTTTGTGAAAGATGTGTTATAGAAGCTGCTGATTATCAGCTCAGTTATGAAGTTCATCTTTGCTTTGCAGCACATTAACAAGTGATGGTTATACTTATTACTAGTTTGGCTGACTTTCATTCATATACGTGTTCATGTGTGTGAGTGTGTATGTGTGTGTGTGTGTGTGTGTGTGTGTGTGTGAGTGAGTATGTGTGTGTGTGTGTGTGTGTGAGTATGTGTGTGTGTGTGTGAGTGTGTGTAACAAGCAGCAACCTGTATCTAACAAATGGGAGACAATAGAGTGTTTGGTACAATAATAAGGAAGAAACTAATGATGCATTAGCCATCAAGTAGTTATATATATCAGTGTGTGTGTGTGCGTGCATGTGTATGTGTCTGTGTGTGTGTCTGTGTCTGTGTGTGTGTGTGTGTGTGTGTGTGTGTGTATGTGTGTATGTGTGCATATGTGTATTCAACTGTATGTTTGTATACATAAGCACAGCGTGATGACTGCTCACCAATTTAGCAATTTTTGTTTCTAATAGAAACAATTACTCCGTAATTTACAGTTCATAAAGATAGTACTTAATCAATATTGTTGATTAAACTGTGATTATAGATTATACAAAGCATGGAGTTGTTTTTTATATATATTGAACATATATCTAGATTCCTTTATGATAAAGAGCATTATCTCTCTACATATGTGTGTCCAGTCTCCATTTTTATTGCCAATCTATAAAGAAATCAACAAGCCTATTTTAATAGTAAATTATTTTTTTATTTTCATGGACCATAAAATATATATTAAGAACTTTGATTTAAAATAATCAGTAAATTACACTTGATTACTTAGAGATCGTTATTTTATGATGAAGAAATGAAAATAAACAGGTGGAAATTGTGAAGACGAGACAGCTTGAAACTGAGCAAGTTGTGCTTGTTACTTAGCTCCAGCTCTGTGTTCTTGATTTGATAATCATGCCATATCCAAGATTAAATTTCACAATGTGTCCTTTTTACATGCTGGTGTGTGTATGTGTGTTAAAGGTTATTTGGCTGCTATTTGTAGCTGTTTATGAAACTTCATTCTCTTTCTTTCTGGTTGAGCTATTAAGTGACTATGGCTGCAAAATGTTCCCAGCAATATATATATATATATATATATATATATAGGCGCAGGAGTGGATGTGTGGTAAGTAGCTTGCTTACCAACCACATAGTTCTGAGTTCAGTCCCACTGTGTGGCACCTTCGGCCAGTGTCTTCTACTATAGCCTCAGGCCGACCAAAGCCTTGTGAGTGGATTTGGTAGATGGAAACTGAAAGAAGCTTATTATATATGTAATGTATATATGTATATGTTTGTGGATCTGTGTTTGTCCCCCTCCATTGCTTGACAACCAATGATGATGTGTTTACGTCCTTGTAACTTAGCGGTTTGGCAAAAGACACCAACAGAATAAGTACTAGGTTAACAAAGAAAAAGTTCTGGGGACGATTTGTTTCCCTAAAGGCAGTGCCCCAACATGGCCACAGTCAATGGCTGAAACAAATGAAAGAATATATATATATAACAACACAAACACACACACACACACATATATATAAAGAGTTGATTAATAAGGGATTAGTAATCTAGGTAAAATGCTTCTTAAGCTCTCTGCTGATACAAATACAATGGACTAACAAAAGGTTTAGTGACTGTCATTGAACCACAGGTAATCCAGAAGCAAAATCTGAAGTTGAGTCTATCGTCAGTTGACTTTGTAAATCCATTGTTGCACAAATAATTTATAAAGTCCATTATTTATGCCTTTTGTTATATAAATCCATTTATACATATATATATACATCTAAACAAACACTCACAAAGATACATATATGTGTGTGTGTGTGTATGTATATATATAATGTATATATATATTTGTATACACACACATACCTGCATACATTTGTATGTGTGTATATATATATATATATATATATATATATATATATATATATATATATATATATGAGAACAGGAGTCATGTAATCAAGTTCATTAGCTTACAGCTGTTTCTACTATAAGAAACAGTGAACTGAGATCTGAGTGCTTGTGCAACATCCTATGGCTTCCTCAAAGCAATTAAAATAAAGTTTTGTGTTTAGTTTGGAAAATGGACAGTAAAAAGAATATATCTATATATATATATATATATATATATATATATATATATCATTCTTTTTACTTGTTTCCGTCATTTGATTGCGGCCATGCTAGAGTATTGCTCTGAAAGGTTTTAGTTGAACAAATCAAGCCGGCTTATCTCTTAAACTGAGTACTCACTCTATCAGACCCTTTTGCCGAACGGCTAAGTTACAGGCACATAAACACACCAGCACTGGTTGTCAAATGGTGATGGGGGGACAAACACAGACACAAAGACACAGACATATATATATATAATGGGCTTCTTTCAGGTTCTGTCTACCAAATTCACAAGGCTTTGGTCACCCCGAATCTAAAGTAGAAGACACTTGTCCAAAGTGCCACACAGTAGGACTGAACCCAAGACCATATTGTTGAGAAGCAAGCTTCTTAACACAGCCACACCTGTGTGTGTGTGTGTTTAATGTCCAATTATTTTCTATGCTTGCATGGGTGAGACAGAGTCTATTGAAGCAGATTTTCAAAGGCCAGATGTCCTTCCTGTCGGCAATCCTCATCTGTCACTGAGCAAGGTAATATTTCTCCGCAGCAAGATCAGTTTCAACAGAATATTGGAAATTAACAACACTGCTTGTTTAACAGTGCCACTCATATACAACTATCATACAATGTCAAGACAAGGAAACAACACATACACACACTCACATAACTACATAAATATACATACATCATCATCATCATCATCCAAAAATTCATGAACTTACAAGTTTTTCATTTAAACTGAATTTAAAGTAATACCATATTGGTAAGGTAATACCATATTGGTAGGGTATCAATAAATGCTTTATTATTATTGCTCTCTTCAGTTTTGGGCCATAGGCCCAATTAGCCCTCGATAGGAGCTAGCTTAAAAGTCAGCATAGAGTGCAGCTTTTAAGCTAGTGGTATACATACAATGGACTTCTGTTGGTGTGTTTATGTGTGTGTGTATGTGTGAGTACTCAATACAACAAACAGAGCTCAAGATATAAAGATATGTGCAGAGAAACTGAGTTTCGCATCTCCAATCTTCAAATGAAATTTGAGGAATGAAACAGCTTATCATTAATAAGAATATTCAGATAATGAAAATAAAATGTAATGATTTGATTGGATGCATATGTAAAGATAATATCAAATAGATTGTGAATATTTGTTTGCTTGCTATAAAAAAAAAGGAACAAAACAAAAAATGAATAAATATAAAATAGATAAATAATAGTATATTTCAATCATTTTAATTGCAGGTGATTTAGGCAAAAGCTATGAATAAAATGGAATTTATGCTCAAATACTACAAAAACTCTATTAAAATATACCTATTTTACTCTACAATTTGTATCAAGTTCTTTATCAGACAGCATGTTACTTGGCATTTACATACCACCCACATATTCTAAACACACACATAATATTATATATATATATATATATATATATATATATATATATATATAAAACACATACAAACAAAATACCTGCCCAGATGTTACAATAATTTTACCCACTCTATTTAATTATTTTCATTTGACAAGTTAGATATATTCCAATTATTAAATATTTTTTTCATTTTATCTTGTGAATATATCTAGATTGTATATATAAAACAATTAAGTGGTTTATGAATACAGTGTGGTGAAGACATACAAAGTGTCTATCTATCTATCTATCTAGCTAGTTAGCTATCTATCTACTGTAGATAGACTGACTAATGTACATGCACACACACACACACACACACACACACACACACATGTAAAATATTGTAAATGGATCTTTGTCAATTTTCACAATGTGTGTATAATATATATATATATATATATATATATATATATATATATATATATATATATATATATATAAAGATGCTCAGGCATGGCAGTGTGGTAAGAAGTTTCCTTCCCAACCTCATGGTTCTGGATTCAGTCCTAGTACATCGCAATTTGGGCAAGTGCCTTCTACTATGGGCTTAGACTGACCAAAGCCTTGTCAGCGGATTTGGTAAAGAGAAACTGAAAGAAGCCCTTTATATCTATACATCGAGGCAACTCCAGATCATCAGCATCACTTGGACTCATAACGGATTTTGCAGAAGACACATACCTGCTCAAAGAATTTCACGTTTTTCCGCATTATTTCAGGCCCCAACTGGCTTATTCTTTATATCTAGCACTATGTCTTTCTCCATTTCTAAGTTAAGGGTAAAAACCGAAAACCCGGTGGTTGAGAAGCAAGCATCTTACTGCACAACCACACATAACATTTAAGTGATAATAAAACATTAGTCTAGCTAGAAGAAATGACTAAAACGAACAGTTTTATATTTGTCAACAGAATACTTTGAAATTCATAAAAAAATGAAGTGAAAAAGAGAAAGAACTTCACATTTTGGAGGCACTCCAGGTTTGGAAAGATCAGACACTTGTGTGAAACCAATTTTGGCATGTTTTCTTTTGCAGTTGCCATTCAACAAAGAAATAGAGATTGATGTAGAATAAAAGTGATATTGATGAAAATCCCATTGAGGTCAAACTTTGACTTTAATCTTTCTGAGGTTGATAAAATAAAGTAGCATTGAAGTACTAGGTTAGCTTTAATCATCTGCACCTTCTCCGAAATGTATGGGCCTTGTGCCAATGTTAGCTATTGGTATATAATAGAAAAAATGAGATTTTTATAGTTGGAAGCTAACAATGATTGAGATACATATATACATAACAGCATAGAATCAAGGACGGTTAAGAAGCGAGTAAGAAAAGTAAACCAGTGTAATACATAGAGAACAAAACAAGCTGATATATGTATGGTAATTATGAGGAAAAGCATGTTATAAACTTTGTTCCTGTGATGTGGCAGGTAGGTGCAGCTGGTGTGTGTGTGTGTGTGTGTGTGTGTGTATTTGCATATCTAAATGTAAGAGCATTTAAATACATGCACAAATAACTAACTCCCTCTCTCTCCTTTTCACTATGTCTTTATGTACATCTGTGTGTGTATGTGTGTGTACACGCATGCACAGGCATGTATGTATATATAAATCTATGAGTAGGAATGTATAATTGTATATACAAGCATTAACAAAATGTATTGATGAATATTTATAAACAGAGATATTATATATATATAGATAGATATATGCATGTATGTATGTGTATGTATATATATATATATATATATATATATATATATATATATATATATATATATATATATACACACACAGTCATTCATGTATTTTGTATGAGTATGTGTGTTTGTGTATATATTTATGTACATGTACATACGTGTATGCATTTGTGTGTGTATGTGTGTGTGTGTGTGTGTATATATATGAAAATATAGCTGTGTGTATGTGCATATATGTAAATATAAAAATGTTATAATCTATGTGTGCATTTATATATACATACATATATATATATATATATATATATATATATATATATGTGTGTGTGTGTGTGTGTGTGTATATATTCATGTACATATGTGTATGCATTTAGATATATATATGTGTGTGTATATATATATATATATATATTATGTATATCTATACATATATGAAATATAGTTGTGTGTATGTGCATATATGTATATATAAAACATGCAAACATCTATGTGTGCATATATATATATATATAATGATGTTGGTGATATATACATGTGTGTTTGCATGTATCTGTGCATGTGTGTTTCCATTCACACATGCACAAATGCACACGATAACATAAGTAACTCATAAAACATACATACGTACATACACACACCAAATTAATCTGAGCATGTATGTATCTGATAAGTTAGGGGCAATATATAAGGAGCCATATTCAGCCAGTATTTGCAGGCTGATATTTCCCGAGGGCCACATAACTTTGTCAGTATTTGTCTTGCAACCACATTGGAACTCCAGCTCAGTTTATAGTGGGCTGAGCTAAACCCAAAGGCTATTGTTTGTATCATTTGTTATTCTATGTTGTGTGTGTGTGTGTGCGTATATATATACATATATATATCCTCTGAGAGAGGGCACATTAAAGTGGGAGGAGTAGGAGAAGAGGAAGGAGAGAAGAGAAAACATAAAGGAAACTGAAAAATCACCATTGATGGGGATGGTTTTTGTTGTCCAAAACAACAGTGCAATGCCATTAAATGGTTCTTTATGACCACAGCAGCTTATGTATCTTTTTAACATGCACAAATGACCACTTCTTTTGTGCATGTTTCTATATTTGTCCTTGCATGTGTGTGTGTGTGTGTGTGTGTGTGTGTGTGTGTGTCTGTGCGTGTGTTTATGAATTTCTGTCTTCTGTTTTTGCCTTCTCTGTTTGCATGTATGTTTGTGTGAATATAAATATGTGTATGTGTCTCTGCATGCACACACACACACACACACACAGATATATATGCATGCACATACATACATGCATACAAACATATATATATATATATATATATATATATATAATGCACATACACAAGCATACACACTCTGACATATGCATACACACATACACTACACATATACATGAATACATAAGCATATACATATATGCATCTAACTATCTGTCTATCTATCTATTTAACTATCATATATGTGTATGCACATATACATGTATACTATATATATATATATATATATATATATATACACAAACACACATTTTGGCAATCCAGGTGAGTGTTGACCCCTGTCCATGTATGCGCATGCATATATACTTGTGTGTGTGTTATGTATGTATGTATCTATATATAAATACATATATATATATACACACACACACATATATACATATACACACACACACACACACATATATCTTTGTGGCTCCATGTGTATGAGTGTTGGCCTCCAACTGTCTGTGTGCATCTGTAGGTGTGCATGTGTATGGATATATATATATATATATATATATATATATATATATATATATATATATATATATATATTTGCGTGCATATTATTTCTGCATACATTTTTCTGTGTATGTGTGTAAATAGGTTTCTTTGTCCATTGAAGCCCGCTATTGTTGTTATTTGCTATCACATATAAGATTAATATCATAAGCAACAAAGCCATGAACAACACTATTGAGACAATAATGAGGATTTCAGAGTATCAATGGTGCAAATTTCAATACTCCTTTTATACATGCATGCCTAGATGTCCATTCTCTATGGGGTGGCTGGCTCATCTATCTATCTATCTGTCTATCTATCTGTCTGTCTGTCTGTCTGTCTGTCTGTCTGTCTGTCTGTCTGACTGTCTGTCTGTCTGGCTGTCTGTCCATCTCTCTATCTGTCTCTCTGTCCATCTATCTATCTATCTATCTATCTATCTATCTATCTATCTATCTATCTATCTCTATATATCTACCTCTCTGTCTCTGTTTCTATGTCTCTCACCCTTTATTTGTCTCTTTCTCCTTCTATCTGTCTGTCTGTCTGTCTGTCTCTCTCTCTCCATTTGTCTGTCTCTACTTCTTCCTCTCTATCTCTATCTCTATCTCTTTCTATCTATCTATATATTTACCTCTTACCAGATGGAGTATTTTTTTTTTGTTGAATTTACTGTCACAGATCAGTACATTATATATATATATATATATATATATATATATATATATATATGTACGTCCTGTACCCAGATATGCATCTATATATACATGTAGATGTAGATATGTACATACATGTACATATATATGCATATATTCACATATTATTTGTATTATTACATGATCGAACGTACGCGTCATCTTTGCAAGTAAGTTTTAACTTTATATATATATATATATATATATATATATATGTATCAATCTATCTATTTGTCTGTCTGTCTCTCTTTCTCCTTCTCCCTCTCTATCTACTTCTCTCTCTCTGTCTATCTATCGATTTATCTACCTATTTGTCTCTCTCTTTCTCTCTCTCTCATCCTCTATCTATCTCTTTCTCCTTCTATCTGTCTCTCTTTCCCTCTATCTGTCCCCACTTCTCTCTCTCTCTCTCTCTCTCTCTCTCGTCCAGTCAGTTTGTTGGTCTATCTACCAGTCTACTTGCACAGAAACTTGATTAGGTATTCAGCTGAAAATACACATTATTCCAAAGACTACTTTGTATTTTTTATCTTTTACTTTTTACTTGCTTCAGTCATTGAACTGTGGCCATGCTGGTGCACCGCCCTGAAGGGTTTTGTTGAACAAACTGTCACCAAGTACTTATTTTTTAAAGTCTGGTTCTCATTCTATCAGTCTCTTTTACTGAGCTGCTAAGTTGTAAGGGCATAAAATACACTAATACTGGTTGCCAAATGATGAAGGGACAAACACAAGGACACACATACACACGCACACACACGCACATACTCACACACACACACACACACACACACACACACACATCTGTATGCACATCAGGCCTCCACACAGTTTCTGTTTACCAATTCACTCACAGATCATCGGTCAACCTAGGGCTATATTGCAGAAGACACACGTCCAAGGTGCCATGCAGTTGGACTGAACTGAAACAGTAACCACATGGTTTGGAAGTGGACCTTCTCAACCATGCGGCTATGCTAACTCCTATACATATTGTAAAATTCCTTTTTGAGAAGAAGTACTAATGACAGCTTCTATCGATCCACTATGGTTTGTTTGTGTCCACTTTGTTGTTTCCATACAGTAAATCTTGGACTGGACATATAACATAGAAAGAGATAATGAAACAGTGTGGAGGAAGGGGAGAGGTCATGTACAAAGGAATAAAAGTACCAGTCTTTATACAATCAAATCTTTGTTAACATAATAGTAGTATATAACTGTAGGTTCTTATTAGCTGCAGACTGCATGGATTTTATAGAGTCTTATCATTATTTCAGCAAGCTGTTTCCAAGGATACAAGCTCTTGAAGACAAAGTTTGTTTTTCTGGCAACCTCAGATTCATTAATGAATGATTATAATGTCTGAGTCTTTATGTGATTGTTCAATCTACTAGATATAGCGACCAAATCTCCCTCAATTCACAACGTACCGTTTTAAAATAGGTTACGTTGACATCAGATAACTGTGGTTCAAGACTTCAGAAAATTGTGGTTTCTTGTAGGAAAAAGACAGGATGGTCGTGACTGGAATGCCTTTGATTTGCTTCTCAATCAAAATGAAACCAAAGGCTAAATAGCAACAACAATATTAACAGTTCTTTATGGTTTCAGATGTGTGTGGCATGGCTGGTCACTGATTGGTCAGTTGTATTAGACACAGTAGTTTTCCTTTATTTTTTCTTTTCTTTGCTTCAGTCATTAGACTGTGGCCATGATGCAGCACATCCTTATTTCTGCTGGTCTTTTTTATTGACCCACTGAGTTATGTGGGACATAAACCTACCAGCACTAGTTGTCAAGTGGTGGCGGGGGACAAAGACACACGCACATACACACACTCACACACATGTATATGATGGGCTTCTTTCAGTTTCCATCTACCAAATCCACTCAAGGCTTTTGTCAGCCTGAGGCTATAGTAGAAAACACTTGCCCAAAGTGCTACACGGCAGCGGTGGCGGTACTGCTGCTGCTACTTGCTGCTGGTGTCTCAGCAGTATTGACAGTGATGAGTCACCATGATAATTGCCACAATTATAACATTATTATCGTTATCATTTAACCCAAGGTCAAGCTTGATTGAGCCAATTTAATATCAAATTCATTCTAACCATGATCATCATGTGAATTGTATATCTATGACTACATTGTCACACGTGCTCTTCCATTTTCAAGACAATAAAGTCTGATTTTAGATCTATTCTATTTGGCTGCTATCTTTAGCAGATCAAGCAGTTGTGCAGAACAATGGCTGTCAATCATTTTGACTCTGTCGCATATTGGAGATGAAATGAAAAATTACCAAGACACTTTTATCTTTTACTTGTTTCAGTCATTAGACTGCGGCCATGCCACGTAGATATATACACATATATATGTACGCACATCAGGCTTCTTTCAGTTTCCCCTGTACCAAATCCACTCACAAGGCTTTGGTAAGCTCGAGTCTACAGTAGAAGACACTTGCCCAAAGTGCCACATAGTGAGACTGAACCTGGAACCATGTAGTTGAGAAGCAAGCTTCTTACCACACAGTCATGCTTGGAAAGTAAAAAGAAATAAAAATTGCCTGGCACCATTTCTATGGAAAGTAAAATAATTGCTGAGTCACTTAACATCTTAATGTGTATTTCTTGGAAAATGGAAAGTTACTGGGGCACTTTGCATAGAAAATTAAAAAAACATCATTGGTGTACTTAGAAAATGTCATGTCTAATATCCTTTATCTTTTGCTTTGTTTCAATCATTGGACTGTGGTCATGCTGGGGCATGACCTTGAAGGGTTTAGATGAACAAATCAACTCCAGTATTTATTTTTTATTTTTTTGGTTTCAAATTTTTTTTTTTTTTTTTTTTAAATCTGGTACCCATTCTATTGGACACTTTTGCCAAAGTGTTAAGTTGCAGAGGATATAAACAAAATCCTATACTGGTTATCATGTGGCTGGAGGATAAACACAAAGACACACATGCATGTGTGTGTGTGTGTGTGTGTGTGTGTGTGTGTGTGTGTGTGTGTGTGTGTAGTTGAATTTAGAAATAGAAAGTCTTTGATACAGTATTATATATTTGAAAGTCATTTCTATTTATTTTTCAAATCTCTCTCTCTCGCTCTCTCTTTCTCTCTCCCTCTCATATATATATATATATATATATATATATATATATATATATATATACACACACACATACACACACACACACATACACACGCATACATATATGTGTATATGTTGTGTATGTATATATATATATATATATATATACACATACATATATGTATATATTTACATACATACACGATGGACTTCTTCCAGTTTCCGTCTATCAGATCTACTCACAAAGCATTTGTTTATCCCAGGGCTATAGTAGAAGACACTCGACCAAGGTGCCTTGCAGTGGGATTGAATCTAACAGCCATAATGCACACACACACACACACACACACACATGCACACACACACGCGCGTGTGTGTATCAGAGTCTATGTATGTATGCATGTAAATATATATACACATACATACATATATATATATATATATATATATATATATATATATATATATATATATATATATATATATATATATATATGAAGTTGTTATGAAGTGCTTTGCTGAAACTGAATGAATGAGGCACCGGCTCACTCATTCACTCATTCACTCATTCACTCATTCACTCTCAGTTAAAGGAAACTGGCAAAGGTCCAACACCATGTAGACATTCTCTTTTTTCCCTCCTTTTCTTTTTTCTTCGTTTTTTTTTTTTTTCCTATTGAATAATTCCTCCTCTTTTATTCCATTTGACCAGAAAGCTTAGCCAATGTCCAGTGTTAAACACACCTCGAGAGACCAGCCAACAACAACAACAACAACAACAACAACAACAACAACAAAGACATCAGCAATAACAACATCAAAAATGACAACGACACACTACAACAAAAATGACGATAATGACAGTAACAACAACAAAAATAACAATAAATAAAGTATATATATATATATATATATATATATATATATATATAGATATATATATATAAAACAATAAAATGCTCTGCAGAAACTTGTGAACTTTGTGTGCAGATCTAAAGGACCAATAAATAAATACATAAAGTACAAAAAAAAAACATAAAGATCAAATAAATAAAAGGGCAAGAACTGAATAAATCATGAGAAAGGGGAATCATCGTTTAATCTGCCTGACATCATTTCTTTCTTACCTCCCCCCTCCACCTTTGTCTTTTTTTACTTTTATCTTTATTGCTTCTTTTTTTCTTTTTTTTTTTCTATTTATTTGATGTTAGTATTAGTATCACTATCAGATGATAAGATGATGCAGTTGCAGAATTGGTTAGAATGCACCATTGGAATTGGTGCTTTATGGTTACATGGTTACATCAAGGGCCCTTGAATTAGAACAGCCTCTTTATCATTTGCCTAGTGGACACCCTTACTGTCTCAAAACAGGTGGGATGGTCATGGCTGAAATAACCTCCCCTCTTGCTTGACCTGTTAGAAATAGCATTTATATTCTCCCTCAAATAAGACTCTGCTGTCATAAAACAACATAAAACAGGATGGTTGAGGCTAGAGCACTTTCACTTCAAAATTGGCAATGTACAAGCTAAGGTGAATGCCTTTATGCGGTCACTCAAATCTGCCAGAAATAACAACCAAATTTTTTCCAAACCAGATGATATTTTTTCTATAGTTAGAGATGTTTTTCACAGAAGACTGGAAATGAACAACCTCACTCGTAGGATAATGATACCCATTTTCAATCAACTCAGGATGTTCAGATATATCAATTGATTTGATGGTAATCTCTTGTAATCCATGAAAGACAGTTCTGCAATTTCTTGCCGAACATCCTGCACAGTGGCTGTGTGGTAAGTAGCTTGCTTACGAAACACATGGTTCTGGGTTCAGTCCCACTGTGTGGCACTTTGGGCAAGTGTCTTCTACTATAGCCTCAGATCAACCAAAGCCTTGTGAGTGGATTTGATAGACGGAAACTGAAAGAAGCCCATCGTATATATGTATATATATATACATATATATATATGTGTGTGTGTGTATGTGTTTGTGTGTCTGTGTTTGTCCTCCCAACATCGTTTGACAACCGATGCTGGTGTGTTTACGTCCCCTTAACTTAGCAGTTCGGCAGAAGAGATCGATTTGCTCAACTGAAGGCGGTGGTCCAGCATAGCCACAGTCAAATGACTGAAACAAGTAAAAGAATAAAAGAGTAAATGATTTGTTTATAGTGACAAAATGAATGTATAGTACATTTAACTCACTCCCCACCTCCCATCAAATCAACATTGCCTGAACAGGTGCACAGTGTACCGTATGTCAGGTGTCAAAGAAATCACAGAGCAACATGAGATGATGTATTTCACTCAAGAGCATAATGCAACACCCAGTCCAGGAACTGAAACCATGATCTTGTGATTGTGAGAGTAACACCATAACCACAAGGCCACAGTGCCCTCACAAACACTTATATATGTATCTATGTATATATGTATGTATACACTTGGAAATGGATGTGTGGTGTTCAATTAATTAATATATATATATATATATATATATATATATATATATTTCTTCAAGATTAGAAGGTTAGTTGGTTGCTATTTTTAGCAAGAGGAATGACTACATAGAGACTACCTTGTTGCTCTGTTGCTGGTCATGGTGGTGCTGCTGCTGGTAGTGGCACATTTATACAGTGCTCTTCCTCCTCCTTCTACTTACAACATTGTTCACTCTACCACACTTCCACATGGTAACTATCTTGTATGCTTTCCTAAATAAATTCCAACTGTTGGGGCAGTGGACATGTAGCTCATATCTCAAACTCCAGCCTCCCTAAGCAGATTTTATTCTTATTTTATTTATTTATTGTTGAGCTAGCTGTTGGCTTTCAGTCATGTGGTTGAATCAAATAGAAGAAACCAAGACACCATCAAGATGACCTTGACAAAAAAATGTAACTTCGAATAGGCTAGTTTGAAACATCTTACTCAAGATCACTCACTCTAACATAGTGGAATACAACATTCACAATCAGATATAATCACAGAAGGGTTGGATGGTAAGTCAGAATCCTACAGGGTTCCAGTTCTGTTATTATATTATATCTATAACCACTGGGGTTCATGCTAATATTGGCCTAATAGGCTATTGCAGGTGAAGCTGCTGATCTCACCATCTTCAGAGAATACCTCTGCTTGTAGCTCTCTTTACTCTACTGCACTTCTACATGGTGCCTATTTACAGTTAGGTAGACTGTGCCACCAAGAATAAAGTGTGGTGGGTTATAGACACTTCATAGGGACTGAAATCAAACTGACTAATCAACCCAATACAATTGAGTACCTGAAATTGGCAGATGTTTGATTCATGGGACTATATTCTCAGTATTACAGCAATAATTGGCTTTGCTTCTTGTCAAAAGAAATTATTATAATTGGTCTTGATATTGTTACTGGTGCTGTTAGTGTTGTTAATGTTGTTGTTGTTGTTATAGCCTACACAATCTGAAAATCAGCCATATGGAAATTGGTTGTCAATGTAGTAATGACCTTCATATATTGACCAATAGTGCAATGGGTTTTTGCTAATTAGTGTAAAGTATTTGGGGTGGGGTGAGGGAGTTAGAAAAAAAAAGGAAGGACAAGGTGGATGAATGGGTGGGTGGATGGGTATATGAGTCTGAGTCAGAAGGGAAAAAAGAGAGGGAAGTTAGTTTGTGTGTATGTGTGTGTGTATGTATGTGTGTGTGTGTGTGTGTGTGTGTGGTAGTTGTAGTAATGGTAGAAAGTAGAGAAAGAGAGACTAAAAAGGACAAATTTTGAAAAATATTGGTGGCTGGAGATTATGACAATGATATATATGCATGCATAAGTGTGTATGCATTTGTGTATATATGAGTATATATGTGTGTGTATGTGTGTGTATAAAAAGCCATACATATTATTTATCTTGTGTCTATGTATATATGTGTGTGTGTGTGTGTGTTATGTATCATGTATATGTGTATGCGTGTGCATGTGTATATACAGGTTGTGGTGGATAAATTGTCGCCATTTCATACTTTTTATTTTGCCGATGCACATTGTTTGTTTTTGATTTTGTCGACTACCCAGTATTGTAAGGTTCGTTGGGCACCATCTGTGAGAAAAAACAGCAACATGATGCAGAGTGATAAAAATCAAACGTCCAGTCAACAATCATGGTGTTTGGAGTGATCACTAGTGATAGTAACATTATGGCTACATGACCTCAGACTCAACACTGAGGCCTACATCAAGTGCCTGGAGAAGGTAGTGCTATCCTGGGCCAAGAAGGTAGTGCTATCCTGGGCCAAGAAGGTGGCTGCTGGAAGACCCTATGTCTAGCAACAGGACTCTACACCATGCCACACAAGCAGGAGAACCCAGTCATAGCTGTCAGACAATTTCTGCGACCACATCACTCCTAACATCAGGCCACTAACTCCCCAGACTGCAATCCCCTTGATTATTATATGCAGAGCGCAGTTGAGAAAGAGACAAACAAAACTCCTTGTAACACCAAAGATGAATTGAAGGCAAGGATTATGGCAGCGTTCACCAACTTAAACAAGGAGGTCATCCAGAAGATGCTTGCCCTGGGCGCCATTTAACTTAGCTATGCCCCTGAGTATGATATCAACCATTTGAAGTCCTATGAAAGATCAAGTACTTGTGGCATCCTTCCTCCTAGACCACATGTTTCTGTTGTAACGTATGAAAGGCTTGCTAGTCAATTTGGGAAGTGAAGAGACATAAGGATTTTACAGGGATCATATTTCACAAAGTGATTCGATCAATCCAGTGGAAGTTATAACTTTCACTTGTTAACTGTGAATGAAACCATGCAGATCTGCAGCAGGACTGAATAGTTATTATCTAGGTAATGGATGGAATGTCTGCAACGACATTGACAATGAGGAAGCTCAACTTCAGCAGAATTTGAACTCAGAACATAGTGGCAGATGAAATACCACTAAGCAATTTGCCCAGCATGCTAATGATTCTTATTTCTTTATTGCCCACAAGGGGCTAAACATAGAGGGGACAAACAAGGACAGACAAAGGGATTAAGTCGATTACATCGACACCAGTGCGTAACTGGTACTTAATTTATCGACCCCTAAAGGATGGGCAAAGTCGACCTCGGCAGAATTTGAACTCAGAACCTAATGGCAGATGAAATACCGCTAAACATTTCGCCCGGCGTGCTAACGATTCTGCCAGTTTGCCACCTACTCATGATTCTGCTAATGACTCTGCCAGCTCACTGCCTTAATAATAATAATAATAATAATAAGAAGAAGAAGAAGAAGAAGAAGAAGAAGAAGAAGAAGAAGAAGAAGTGGAAGAGGAGGAAGAAGAAGGAAGAAGAGGAAGAAGAAATGGAAAAGGAGGAAGAAGAAAACGAAGTGGAAGAAGAAGAAGAAGAAGAAGAAGAAGAAGAAGAAGAAGAAGAAGAATTATCATAATCATAATAATGATATCATTATTATTATTATTGAGAAGCTGACAGAATCTTTAGCATGCTGAACAAAATATTGAGTGGCGTTTTGTCCACCTTTAGATTCTGAGTTCAAATTTCACCAAGTTGACTTTGCCTTTTTTTATCCTTTCAGTGTCTGTGAAATAAGTACCTCTTAAGCACTGTATTTGTTGTAATCAACCAATCCTTTTGCCCAAAATTTCAGGCCTTCTGCCTATAGTAGAAAAGGTTATTATTATTATTATTAACCCTTTCATTATTGTATCTAATTTGAGATACTCTGTGTTTCTTTCAATTAATTCTAAATATAACAAAGAATTTAGTAAAATAACTTAGTTATCATCAAGCTAGTGTTAGGAACATAAATTGTGACTAAGGTTTGGTGGAAGATTTTAATTCAAATCTTATGAAAACTAGACATTTGTACTACAGAGCCAGAGGTGGTTTCAGCTGGGTTGGAATCGAAAGGGTTAAGGCAACAAGCTGGCAGAATCATTAGCATCCCAGACAAAATGCTTAACAGGAACTCATCTGTCTTTATGTTCAAATTCTGACAAGGTTTACTTTGTCTTTCCTCTTTACAGGCTTGATAAAAGTAGCACTAGATGTGCTCTGGAGTTGATGTAATCAACTAGCCCCACCTCCAACCAAAATTTCAGGCCTTGTGCCCATAGTAGAAAAGGCATTTTGTTTGTCTTTATGTTCTGAGTTCAAATTCTGCCAAGGAACTTTAACTTTCACCATTTTAGAGTTGATAAAATATATACCAGTTAAGCACTGAGATTGGTGTAATTGACTAATCTCCTCCTCTAAAATTTCATGCCTTGTGTCTTTAGTAGATCAGGTTATCATCATCATCATCGTCATCATCATCATCATCATCATTATTATTATTATTATTACTGGTGGCCAGCCGGCAGAATCGTTAGCATGTCAGGCCTGCTTAGTGGCATTTCATCCATCTTTATGTTCTGAGTTCAAATTCTGCCAAGCTCACTTTTGCCTTTCATCCTTTCAGCGTCAATAAATTAAGTACCAGTGAAACACTGGGGTCGAAGTAATCAACTAGTCCCCTCCCGCCAAGTTTTAGGCCTTGTGCCTTTAGTAGGAAGGATTATTATTATTATTATTATTATTATTATTATTATTATTATTATTATTATTATTATTATTATTATTATTATTATTATTATTATTATCATTATTAAGGCAGCGAGCTGGCAGAACCATTAGCATGTGGAGAAAAATGCTAAACAACATTTCATCTGTCTCTACATTCTGAGTTCAAATACCACCAAGGTCAGTTTTGCCTTTCATCCTTTCAGGGTCAATAAATTAAGTACCAGTGAGACACTGGTGTCGATATAATCGACTATCCCCTTACCTAAAATTTCTGGCCTTGTGCCTACAGTAGAAAGGATTATTATCAATATTATTAAGAGAGCAAGGTGGCAAAATTGTTAGCACACCTGACCAAATACATGATACCATATCTTCTGGTTCTTTGTGTTCTGGGTTCAAATTCTAGTGAGGCTGATGTTGTTTTTTGTTCTTTCAGGGTCGATAAAAGTACCAGTTGAGTACTGGGGCCACATACTCTGTCTTGCAGATTTTTTCCATCATTAAGGCTAGATGTTTGTGTGTGTATGTAATTCTCAGCCACTTAGGTTATACTTCATTGAGTAAGATAGTTTAGTTGATGGAATAAGTGGAATACTCAACATGGAAAGTGCTGGAGGATCCACCTACCATTCTTTGCGAGTGAGTGTAATAATATCTGCAAAGTTTTTTAGCAGCAAAAGTCTTTGATGATAAGTTCTATTGCATTTTTTGTCATCTGCTACTACTGCTGCTATTGATGATGATGATGGTGGTGGTGGTGGTGGTGATAGTAATCATTGGTGGGGTGCTGATGTTGGTGACAATGATGATGATGATTCATGGTGCTTATTATGATGTCGATCATGATCATCATCATCATCATCATGAAGCTGGTGACAGTGATGATGATGATGGTAGTGACAATGATGCTGCTGATAGTGCTAATGGTAATAATGATGGTGATGATGATGGTGATGATAATGATGATGGTGATGGTGCAGATTTTCAGCCAAGCCATTTACACTG
>NC_142941.1:33695689-33698189 GCF_046866305.1 Octopus bimaculoides | reverse complement strand
TTGTTATTATTATTATTATTATTATTATTATTATTATTATTATTATTATTATTATTATTAAGGCAGTGAGCTGGCAGAATTGTTAGCACGTTGGATGAAATGCTCAGCAGTATTTTGCCCATCGCTTTGTTCTGGGTTCAAATTCCGCCAAGGTTGACTTTGCCTTCCTTCCTTTCGGGGTTGATAAATTAAGTACCAGTGAAATATTGGGGTCAATGTAATCAATTAGTCCCCTCCCACAAATTTCAGGTCTTGTGCCCTTAATAGAAATGATTGTTGTTGTTGTTATTATCATTATTATTATTATCATCATGAAAATGTTAAAGCTGAGATGCGGAAGTCCCATAACATAGTTTATTGACAATAAATTTATAGTTTCATACTTTATTCCAATATACTGTCATAATATTGCATTTATTTGCACAAGATTATACATTTTATCTCCAGAAAACCACTTTAAAACATCAATCAATAAGTGTTTGATGAAGTATTCTAAATTTGTTTTCTCACAAAATATACTTGTAAAATAGGGGTACATTTTACATGAGTGTATACCTTATATGCCAGCAAATATGGCCCGTTCATATCCACTAGCCAAAGGTACACCTAGTTATGTTACAAAGTATTTAACTCATACTCTAGAAAAGCTGAAGTTTCCAAGTGAAGAAAGTGACCAACATACATGTTGTAAATAAGCAGAACAGTTAAAATATGTAAGACTTTGCTGAAATTTAATATGTAAGTCTTCACTGTTGTTAACTAAATTTCAGCAATAGGGCTTTGTTGTTGTTATTGTTTATTTTCTTATGCCATAAGTCTGAAACCAGCTACTTAACTGTAGGAGTAGGACATATACTTACATACAGACACATTCTTATATATATATCATACACGGCTTCCTACACACATGCGCATATACATATACTCACACATACTTACACATTCACTTATATGCATACACACGTATACATGCCTACATACATATATGCTTACCTACATATACACACACATACACACATATTTGCTTACATATATGCTTACAAATATTCATACATGCACATATACACACCCACACATATATACACACATCCATATACATACATTCATATATACGCATGTGTGTAAGTATGCGTTTGCATGCACACACACACACACATCTATCTATCTATCTATCTATATATATATATATATATATATACACACACACATGCTTGCACATATATAGCCACACATACATATCTACATACACATATATACTACCTTATACACATACTTGTTTAGCTATATGTACGTTTACATATATATCCATATTCATACACACAGGTACATGTTCTCTCTCTCTTGCTCTGTTGTGTGTGTGTGTGTGTGTGTGTGTGTGTGTGTGTGTCTTGATGTTCTTCCAGAGTGGAATTACTGGGCAAAAATTGCCTGTGAGCAAAATTCCAAACATGGCTGCCGATCATTTCTACCTCGGAGCAAGTGATTGAAACAACATGCTGCTAACATGGAACAAAAAATAAAATGACTCCAAATTGCTACTGGTTCTTTGATCAAAGGTGAACACAAGAAAATGCGACAGATTTAAATAAGATTAGGAGTTAATAATAATTCTGCATCCCTTTAATCCATTCAGATCAGAAGCTGTGAAAGGTTTCTCTCAAAGTACCTCCTCCTCCTCCTCTGTCATTTCTTGTTCCTCCTCCTCCTCCTTCCTACTTCTATCACTACCGTCACCTTCATTGTCACCAAAACCACCAAAACCAAGAAAATATCAATAAATAAATAAAAAATAATTGAAAAAAAAAATCAATAATAAAAGAAATCTATCTTCTTCTTCTTCTTCTTCTTTTTCTTCTTTTTCTTCTCCTTCATCTTCTTCTTCTTCCCAGAATTCCATAGTAAAATGAAATGAAGAGCAAATCTAAGAAAATAAACTATGAAAATAAAAGAATAAATAAATCATTAAAATCAATGCAAAAATAAACAAAAAAAATTAAATGAAGATACTAAATAAATAATAGAATGAATTTGAAAAAAATTATTAAAAAAAAACAAAAAAAAAGAAAATTAATGTGCGGTGGTGGTGGTGGTGGTGGTGGTGATTTGGAAACGAAGTGGGTGTCGACAGGGCAGAGATATTTTAGTGAAAGTGTAAGATGTGGGAGTTTTTAGTTACAGCATGTAGTTAGTTTTGTATGTCTGTTGGAGATAGAGAGAGATAGAGAGAGATAGAGAGAGAGACGGGGGTAGGAGGACAAAGAGAAAATTTTACCAAAGAGAAAATACCCTTAGGCTAATGCTGCAGAGAAGAAAGAATGTCATAAAAATGAAAAAAATAATAATAATAATAATAATAATAATAATAATAATAATAATAATAATAATAATAATGGTAATAATAATGGTTTGGAATAAAATGTAAAAACAAAAAAAATGAAAAGAAAATGACACAAAAATTGTAGAAATAAGGAAATAAAATAAAAATGCCATATTGAAAATG
>NC_142941.1:33688189-33690689 GCF_046866305.1 Octopus bimaculoides | reverse complement strand
AAATCCTTTTTACAGTCAAGTTTTGTCTATGGTCCATTCAAGTAGTGAGTTCCTATTGAGTGAGTTGTATCCAGGTATGGGTGGCTTGTCTGGTACTCTTTGAAGAAAGCTGTCTAGACTCCGTTTAAAGCTGATAGGATCTGTTTCCTTTTTTATCTGTTTCGGGACAATGTCAAACAGGGCAGGGCCTGTTGAGGAAAAGAAATTATGCCGCAATGTACCTATATGTTGTGATCCTGAATTGGGCAGGGGACGTATGGCTCGTGGTCCCAGCCTTGGATGAACCTTGAAACTAATGTTCAGGTCGTTTGGGCAATGCTGGCAGTATATTTTCCACATCGTACAAATGATGTACCGCTCATGGTGGTACTGGAGCGAGTAGAGCTTCAAGGCTTTAAGGCAGTCCCAGTAATCAAGATCAGTCATGCCTTCAATTCATTTGGTGAGTGCCCTCTGGGGTGATTCAATCCTCGAGATGTTTCGTTTTGTATGGGGAGACCACAAGGGGCAGCAGTATTCGAGGTGTAGCCGTAGAAAGGAGGAGAAAAGCGGAGTTATGGCACCTTGTTCTCTGGACCGGAAGGTTCTTAAGATCCAGGAGCTCATCCTACGAGCTATATTGACCTTATTGTTGATGTGGGCACTCCAATTGAGATTGTTGTCGACAATTACACCCAGATCTCTGATATTGTTGGATGCTGTGAGTGGTTCCCCTGAAGGAAGAGAGTATGGCTGTTTTAGTATGAACTTTCTTCCAAAATGCATCAGCACACAAAATATTTTAATTCTTTTATACAATTCCTTATAATATTTAATTATAAAAATATAATTGGATTCTTTAAAATGCTGAATGGCTATGGGGGTCCAGTAAAGTAAAATAGGAATCAAATGTGTCCATAGGCAAAATATGGTTAAGAAACATGCTGTAGAGGGTCATTCATTCCTTGAGTTTATAGTTTTGTTTTGAATCCACTTATTTATTTTTTGTAACTGTAGCAGTATATGATCTTTCCATCTTTCATTTTTTTTACTGTATTTTTTGTAATAATTTTTCTTTTCTACTTTGAGGATATTCTTAGAATTATTTTGGTTTGGTAAATTTCTGTTAAGACACTGAGTATATATTGTTGTACTCTCCTGTACTAAGTTTAGCACCCAAGAGCTGCAGCATTTATATTCTTTTAAGAATTTAATTGAGAATGGCTGTAGGATTAAGAAATTTGCTTCCTGACCACATGGTTCTTGGTTCAGTCCCCTTACGTGGCACATTCAACATGTGTTTTCTACTATAGCCCCAGGCCAACCAAAACCTTGTGAATGGATTTAGTAGAATGAAACTGAAAGATGCTTGCTGTGTGTTGAAGAGGCAGACACAGGAAGACGTGAGATGCGGTATCAAAAGCCAATCTCAAAACACTGAGCCTTGCATAGGAGATGATGAAGGACCAAGATATTTGGTATCTTGCTGTAGTCAAGAGGATCCATACACTACAGCAGAATTGATATCTTAAAACCACCTGCGTAATGCTTGTCCATGAGGGGCTCTGCCCCACCCCAACTTCCATCCTCTCTACCCCACAAGCTATTTCTCCCCACATTTCATCCCCTAACACCCAGCACTTCTCTATCATCTAAAACCACAATAGGAACATACAACATCCTCTGACTTTCTCAGTTTCCTTTCTTCCCCCACCCCAGATTGCCTCCATTTCCTGTTATCTTCCCTGTCTACTGTCTTCACCAATCACCTGTCTTCACCATCATCTCTCTTCAGTTGCTCTCTTTATCTTACTTTCTAACTCACCCTCCTTTCTTTTGCAACTGGGGGATCCATGTATCTACTCTGTTGCAACACACTTATCTCTGTCCCTTTATACCTTTAATCTCTCAAAGAGCATAAAGTCACCCCCTTCTCAATACTACTGCCACCTCCCAGCTGAGGGATTTTTGTCTTGCAAGGTATCTGCTGACTCTGTTAGTGATGGTGCCATGTAAAAAGCACTGGTGCTTGTACTACATAAAAAGCACCCAGTACACTCTGTAAAGCAGTTGGCATTAGAAAGGGCACCCATCAAAAGTAGAAACCATGCCAAAACAGACAATGGAGCCTGGTACAGCTCCTGGACTTGCCAGCTCCTATTAAACTGTCCAACCTATGCCAGCATGGAAAATGGACATTAAATGATGATAATGTCTCCTTGTCTTCACATCATGCGATTGTTGTAAACAAATGTTATTCATTTTCAATATTCTGCAAAAACACGCCCAGCCATGGGGAAATATTATCTTGCACGGAAACAAGTAAAGGTTGGTGACAGGAAAGGAATCCAGCTGCAGAAAGTTTACCTTAATAAACTCTGTCTTTGCCAGGCAAGCATGAAGGAGTGGATGTATAAACAATGATGGGGATGTGTATATATTTCTAAATATACATTTCTAAGTGTATATTTCTAAGTATAAATTTCCAAGTTTTGTTCACCCCCTTATCTCTGACATTCAG
>NC_142941.1:33660689-33683189 GCF_046866305.1 Octopus bimaculoides | reverse complement strand
ACGGATGTTAAACGATGATATTGATGGTAATTACCCTTTTGCTTTCTCTGTTTACCAAATATTCTGCAAGTATTCTCTTCCCACTCTTTATACAATAATCCACACTGATGAGACCTCTACCACTATTCTTTCTCTTTGTGTACAAACTATTTATATTTGCTTTAGGGTGTACAGCTCCATACAATGTCATTAACTTACTCATCTTTCTGTCCACTTTTGATATTTCTTCTTCAGTCCACTTGAGAATGGACACACTATATTTAACCCATCCCAGATATTCATTGCAATGACTAGATTTCTCCCATTCAGACTGGATTTTTAAATAATTTATGTACTTTTTTAAACATGTCTCTCTCACCTCTACTTTTATTTCTGCATGTATCATATCATCCAGTTCTAAAATCCCCAAATACTTGTATCCACTATCTTCTGGTGCCCCCACGGTTTCTCCTGATAGCAGCCTTAATCCACTACAGGCTACTTTCTTCCTTCTTTTCTTACTGAGCACAAAGCATTTGGAAATCCTAAATTCTATATTGATGTTGCTGCTACATATCTGGACTGTCGCATTGTGTATGTGTGTGTGTGTGTATGTGTGTGTGTGTGTGTATGTGTGTGTGTGTGTGTGTGTGTGTGAGAGAGAGAGAGAGAGAGAGAGAGGGAATAGTGTTAGCTGAATAAAGAGCAGAATAAGAGATTATATAAATGACAAGAGAACTAGAAATTATATAAATGACAAGAGAACTAGAAATTATATAATTAACTTCATATAGTGTTTCTGCATATAGTGCAATGCATTCATAGTTGAGAGCTTGTGTATCACTTTATAAATTCATCAGAGCTTCAAAAATGAAGTACAATTTCATTTGGGACAACATTTGTAGATATGGAAAACATCACCAACATGTAGAATCCTGGTTGAATGATAAAAAAAACCATTACCAAACATATGTGGATTTAGATAATTTAGATAATATTGTGTATATATGTGCATAAAGATGAGCATATGATGAACCCTTATATATAAAAAAGCTACTTAAATACATACAAAAATATAACTAGAATATGTTTGTTAATACAGATTGTACATATGAGTGACCATAAAGAACCCATAAATATATATATATATATATATATATATATATATATATATATATATATATATAAACAAGGGTACTAGATAGCACCAGTTTTGCTAGAAATAGAAGTCAAAAGTAACTAAATGAGTTGCTTTTGACTCCTATTTCTAGCAAAACTGGTGCTATCTAGTACCCTTGTTGGCATATTTACCTTTTGGTTTTTGCTTTTGCTAACTAGCCACCTATATTATTATTATTATTATTTATTAATAATAATATCTTCAGGCTCCCCCGCCTGACTGGCCCCCATGCTGGTGGCATGTATAAAAAAGTACCCACTAAACTCTCGGAGTAGTTGGCATAGGAAGGGCATCCAGCTGTAAGAAACCTTGCCAGATCAGATTGGAGCCTGGGCAGCCTCCTGGCTTGCCAGTCCTCATTCAAACCGTCCAACCCATGCTAACATGGAAAGCGAATGTTAAACGATGATGATGATGATATATATGTACCTTTTGTCTTCTGGTTCAGTTTTTGAACTACTTCCATTCTGAGGTACTGCGTTCAAGGGTTTAGTTGAACAAATCGCCCCACAACCTATTCTTTAATACTGTTACTTCTATTGGTCTCTTTAGCCAAACCACTTATCTATGGAGTGTAAACAAACCAACACCAGCTGTCATGCAGTTGAGGTGGGAACATAAACACACACACACACACAAATATATAGAAATGACAGACTTCCACACAGTTTCAGCCTACTGAATTCACTCACATGTCATTGGTTGGCCTGGTGCTATATTAGGAGACACTTGCCCAAGATACCATGCAGTGGGACTGAACCTTGAAACCAGGTGGCTTCAAAATGAGGTTTTTAACTACACAGCTATGCCTGCATATACAAACACATATATAATTTACACTGAAACCTACCAACAGGTCAGTAGGTGAAGATGTGTGTGTGTGTGTGTGTGTGTGTGTGTGTAAAATAAGTGGATAGATATAGAGATAGACAGAAAAATCAATGTGTAAAAGACAGGAAAGAGAGATATAAATTTGTGTGTGTGTATAAATGTACAGCTAACAAGGTAGATAGACAGGTAAGTACACAAATGAATAGGGAGGTAGACAGATAGATTAACACAGTGAGACTGGGAGACAGAGAGATAGATAAAGACAGAGAGAATAAAAGATAGATAGATAGATAGATAGATAGATAGATAGATAGATAGATAGATAGATAGATAGAAGACAGAGAGAGAGAAAGAGAATGATTGGTTGATTGATTGCTACACAGAAAAAAAGACATAAAACGGTGGTGTGTTATGTAGGCAATGTGGTAGCAGAAGTGGTTGGGAGGTGGGGAGAAAATTGCAAAGAAATAGACAAAAGTCGAAGTAAGAAATGGTTTGGAATCATGTTAAGGCGTCGTTCATTGTCAATAGAAAAGACAATTGAACATGACTCTGGCAGTTTTAAGTTGCAAAGGAAATTGGCTATATACATACAGGCGTGTATAAATACGTACATACATGTGTCTTTTGTATGTGCACATGTGTGTGTGTGTACGTGTGTATGTATATATATATATATATATATATATATATATATATATATATATATATAAATACATGTATGTATATATATATATATTTATATATATACCTGAATACATGTATATATATATATATGTGTGTGCACACATATGTATGTATATATATATGCACATATGTATGTACATATAAGGGTGGGTATATATGTGTGTGTATAAATATATATGTGCATATAGGCATTCATGTACATATATATGTGTGTGTCTATATATATATATATATATATATATATATATATATATATATATATATACACACACACATATATATATGCACACATATGTATATATACATATGTGTGTGTGTGTGTATGTGTGTCCCTTTAAGTATTGACTTATATGTTCATTCTGTGTGTGTGTGGTGTGTATAAAAGACACGTCTGTACGTATGCATCGGTGTAAACTCACAAGCTGCTGTTAAGTTACTGCAATGTACAAAAGCAGTCAGAGAAGGCCCATTGCCTGACAAATATAAATGTCAAGACAAACATTCTGGAAAGATCGCTGCTGTTGCTGCTGTTGCAGCAAGTATCACTATTGCTACCATTACTGCTGCTGCTGCTGTTATTGGTGGTGGTGCTGCTGCTGCTGTTGTTGTGTCAGGAAGAAAGGTTCTTATTGGAATTGTTATTGACAGGGAGTGGCTGGAGGAAGAAGAGGAGAAATAGAGGCTGGGGGGAGGTGAAACAAGGCAGAGTTGGAATGAAGCTTATGAGAGTGGTTAAGACAAGTGGGGGGTGGGGGTGGGGGTGGAAGTGGCTGTAGAGGTTGTTATATGTGGATGGATAGGTATAGATGTGTGTGTGTGTGTGTGTGTGTGTGTGCATACATACAAACAAACACACAGGTACAGGTAAAGTGAGTGGAGGGAGGACTATGATATATGACACTATTACACACAGATGCAAACACACACACACACACACACACACACACACACATACACAAGCAATAGTTGTATAGTCTGAAAGTTAGACATTCAGTTAGATCTATCAATGGATGAGTAAATAGATGGGTCTCCACACACACACACACACACACACACATATATATATACATATATATATATATATATATATATATATATATATATATATATATATATATATATATATATATACATGAGTGTGTGTGTGTGTGTGTGTGTATCTCATACTCATGTAAATATATAAATGTGTATGTAACAGATAGCATGTATGTGTTAAAAGAAAGACAAGATAAGATGGAAGTTATAAATACAAATAATAGTAGGAGAGTTAAATACATTATTTATGCTTGGATATATATATTAAAAGTTGAATCTTTTTAATTATTACTTAAAGTTTCATGTTTCAGTACATCAGGCAATAGTAAAATTTATGAAGAAGCATGACAGTTTCAATCTCACAAAATAATAATAAATATAGTAGTAGTAGTAGTAGTAGTAGTAGTAGTAGTAGTAGTAGTAGTAGTATTTGAAAACAGCTCAGCAATCTGTTTAGCTGATTGCAGTAATTGTGTATCATATGATTTTTTGCATGTCATTAAAAATATTTTAAAAATCAAGGAAAAATATGATCATATGGAAATGGTCATATCCAAAATGACTCTGCTATGTTCATTAACTCTTGTATATGTATAATTTTCAAATTAAAAAAAAGATATCTTTATGCTCCATGACCATTGTAGAAAATAAGGGAATTAGCTAATATTTTCTTAGAAAAGTAAGTGCACTATACATATTTGGTTACAAATGTTTTGAATTAACAATTACTCTGTACAGATAGAACATAATTTATTCCACATTTTGATTCATGCTATTTTAGCAGAATAAAGTGTTTTTCAGATAAGCATAGCTGACAAACATCCTTCCATTTACAGAAATATTTTGAAAACTTAGATTTCTTATTTTCGAAAACTCTGTGATTTCTTATCATTGTATAAATTCCTAAATGTAGGAGTGGTTGTTTGGTAAGTAGCTTGCTTAACAACCACATAGTTCTGGGTTCAGTCCCATTGCATGGCACCTTGAGAAAGTATCTTCTACTATAGCCTCAAGCTGACCAAAGCCTTGTGAGTGGATTTGGTAGAGAGAAATTGAAAAACGTCTGTCATATATATATATATATATATATATATATATATATATATATATATATATATATATATATGTATATGTATGTTTGTGTGTCTGTTTGTTCCCTTACCATCACTTGTCAACTGAAGCTGATATGTTTACATCCCCATAACTTAGTAGTTCGGCAAAAGAGAACCGATAGATTAAGTACTAGGCTTACAAAGTCCTGGGGTCGGTTTGTTCAACTAAAGGCAGTGCTCCAGCATGGCTGCAGTCAAATGACTGAAACAAGTAAAAGAATACAAAATGAATAAGAGAATATCAAATTCTAAATATCTTGAAAATTTGGGTCTGGTTTAGTGGCTAGACTGTTAAAAGTCTATCAATGTTGATTGAATCACCTTTTGAACAGGTTCATCAACAAACCAATACAATTTTTCGCAGACGACACATTGCCTGTGATATCCTGTAATTGATATAGAATTGATCCATCGTTTTAAGAACATATATAATAATTATTCTTTCTACAATTGGTTCAAGGCCTGAAAAACATTTTTTTCCAGCATACTAATGATTCTGCCAGCCCACTGCCTACATAATAATAATAATAATAATAATAATAATAATAATAATAATAATAATAATAATAATAATAATAATTCTTTTTTACTATAAGCCCAAGGCCTGAAATATTGTGGGAGGAGGCTAGTTGATTACATCAACCCCATTTCTCAGCTGGTACTTATTTCATTGAACCCAAAAGATGAAAGGTAAAACTGACCTCGGTGGAACTCAGGTTGTAAAGACAGGCAAAAATGACACCAAACATTTCGTTCAGTTTGTTATGCTTTTGCTATCTCACCTCTTTTGCCGATTCAAATTTTGGTACACAACTGCAAATTTTGTGGAAGGATATCAGTCAATTGCATCAACCACAGTACTTAACTGATACTTATTTTATTGACTTCAAAAGGATGAAAGGCAAAGTCCAACCATGGTGGGATTTGAACTCAGAACATTAGGCTTAAAGAAAAGCCACTAAGGATTATTTTCTGGCATACCAAGGATTCTGCCAGCTCGCCACCACCTTCATAATAATAATTATCCTTTCAACTGTAGAACAAGGTCTGAAATGTTGGGGAGGGAGATAGTCGATTACATCGAATAATAATAATATTAATAATAATAATCCTATCTACTATAGGCACAAGGCCTGAAATTTTGGAGAGGGGGATAGTCAATTACATCGATCCCAGTACTCAACTGGTACTTATTTTATCAACCCAAAAAGGATGGAATACAAAGTCAACCCTGGTGGCATTTAAACTCAGAACATGAAGACAGACAAAAATACTGCTAAGCATTTCACCAGGCAAATAATAATTGTTGACATCATGAGAATTTCATAAACTTTCTAGAGAACTTGAAATAATTCACTTTTAGAATAAGGGTTCTCGAAGCACATTACATACAGCTATAAAAAATGAGGTACTTTTGTAATGTAGTACTAGATTGCTTTAACTCTTTGGCATTCAGATTATCTAGGTATGAGAGGCTGTATCTAGTTAGTTTCAACATAGGACAAGTGGAATATTTGGGCCAGAGATGGCTAGTTTAAATGCTAAAGGATTAAATATCACACATGTTAATACATTAAAAACCTGTGTGTCTTTTATGTTGTCAGATATGGCAACGTGTAGGTTGTTTGTGTGTGTGTGTGTGTGTGTGTGTGTGTGTGTGTGTGTGTGTGTGTGTATGTGTGTGAAAATACACATGTATATGAACTCTACCTGTAATTGAAGCGTCCAGTCTTGTCACTGACAGTGTCAAGCTGATTCTGCTTAAGAATTACGTTGAGTACGAGTGTCTTTTATGTGGGATACTCACTGACGTACATGTTAATTTAATGAGTAGGCAGGCTTGTTGATCAAACAACTGGAATTTTCATCATCAAAACTTGATGGAGGATCCATTCGAATGCATGCATGCACTTCTGTGTGTGTGTGCGTGTGCATGCATGTGTGTGTACATGTGCAGTATAACTTGAAAGAGAAGAACAGTTAGAAACGGGAAAGTCAAGCTAACTGGCTGAAAGAGAGATAAGGAGAAATAAAGACTAAGAGAGAGGGAGAGAAGCAATGAGAAGTGTGTAAGAGAGAGAGAGAGAGAGAGAGAGAGAGGGTGGGAGAAAGGTAAAGAGAAGTGTGCAAAAAGAAAGAGAGAGAGAGAGAGAGAGACAAAGATGTGTGTAAAAAGTGTGTGGGTTTGTAAGCATGTGTCTCCCAAGTGGGGGTAGGTCAGGAAGGAAGTGAGGAAATAGATTAAAGAGGGACAAAGAGTGTGTGTGTGTGTGAGAGACAAGAGGAGTTAGAAATAGAGCAGAGAGAGAGAGAGAGAGATGGAGAGACTGACTGAAGGAAGGGTGAAGAGAGAGAAAACACATTAACAAGAGATGTGCGTGTGTGTGTGTGTGTGCGTGTGTGTGTGTGTGTGTGAAATTGAAGTAAAATAATGACTGACTCAAGAAAAATTTGCAGAAAACCTATAATGTTTTTTTGATTTCTTTTATTTTTTTTTTTCTTCCATTTTACCTTCACAAGAAGAAAAACGACATCAAAAAGACAAAAAGAATAATATGTAAAAACAAAAAAAAAAAAGAGCTTTGCTGAGAATTGGTGACAATTAAAGTATAAGAGAATAAAATAATATATATATATAAAGTGAAGAAGAATCACGATTTAGTGTGAAAAATAGATAAAATGGAAGAACATAGAATAAGGAAGAAGGAAGAAGTTTGAATAAGAAGTAAAAGAAAAATATAGAGAACGTGTGTATATGTGTATGTAATGTATATATATATAAATATATGTGTGCATGTGTGTGTGTATATATATATATATATATATATATATATATATATATATATATATATATATATATATATACATACACACACATGCATATATACATATATATGTGTGTATGCATACTTATATATGAGTGTGTATGTATGTGTGGATATATATATATATATATATATATATATATATATATATATATATATAAGTGTGTGTGTGTGTGTGGTATGTATGTAAATATAAAACAATAATAAGAAGAATGTGGAAAAACCATGAACATCATGGGAAGAAGAATAAGTAGTTATTTCAATAAAATGGAAGAAAGTAACAGGAATTTTGGAAATAAACTTGGCAAGTTTTGTCCATTTTTTTTTCTTTTTTTCTTCTTCCTATATGGTTTTGTTCTTTCTGTTGTTCAGAACGGAATGATAAATAAATATCTATTTATAAATGGAATGGTGATTTTTGTGAACAAAAGTATATGAGTGTTGTTGTTGCTGCTGCTGTTGCAGCTATTGTTGTTGTTGGTGTGTGTTGCATGTATGTGTGCATGTGTGTGCGAGCGTGCGTGTGTGTGTATGTGTGCATAGGCGAATATTTGTCACTGTATAAATGCCTTTGCATGTTATCATGTTTGGCTATGTGGTTAAGAAGCTTTGTGAGTGAATTTGATAGACAGAAACTGTGTGGAAGCCTCTCATGTATATGTAAATATATATATATATATATATATGTATGTATATATACTAGACTACTCATGACCCATTGGATCACCGAGGAACTCTGAGTTTCCCAGCAACGGAGTTTTGTTTCATGGGTTTTTTTTTTCCTTTTCCATGTTATTTAGCATGCTTTCAACAAATGTGACATCAAAATCACACATAAACAGCTCCTTTCTCCAGAAAAGGAAAGATTTGGCTGCTATTTCTTGCACGCCTTGCTACCACGTAACAGGTATTTCTGGTCCTTTATCGCAAATAGCCGTTACGTGGTAGCAGGGCGTGCTAGAAATAACAGCCAAATCTTTGAAGGTGAGATATGTTGAATGCACTCTAAAGAAACACATGGAAAAATACTATTTCACACTGAGGTTATAAACGGATCTTTTACAGAATATTTACCATATTTTTAAAGTCATTTTCATTTTAAAATATTTTGCCTATTGTAATGTGTCTAATGGAAAGGTTAGAGTTTCTTCTCTTTCAGGGTGAAGTTATTTTTGGAGTATTTTCCCATTATGCAACATTTTGGGTATTTATACCCCAAAACCCCAGATATCTCAATAACTGTTAGTCCAACTTACATGAAATTTATTTTATTCCGTTTGTATTCACATTTCAGGGGTACTTTACTTTCAAAATATTTTCCCATTATGCACCAGTTTGGCTGTGTAACATTGCAAACAAAACTGAACTTCACTTTTAATAGTATATATATATATATATATATATATATATATACATATATATATATATATATATAATACTTTTTTAGCTGTATTATGTATTTATTGTAATGAAATACCTCTTGAAATCATCTGAGGAGACACATCTACACTGAGGATACACCTAAACCTGATGTTCAGTATCTCACTCATGAGGGTTCAGTGCTAAATAGGTCGAAACAATTGTAATGAGCAATAAAGATTCTCGTATCTTCCATCTTCCGTCTCTCTCTCTCATTAATCAAATATGTATGTGTGTGTGTGTGTGTGTATGTGTCTTTGTATTGACATCACATGTTTTTTGTTAATAAATATCATATTCATTTCTAATATTCTGGAGAAATATTACCTTGCTTGGAAACAGGTAAGGGCTGACAACAGGATGGGTATCCAGTCATAGAAAATATAACCCTGGTGGACGTTAAAATGCTGATACAAAAGAACCTTGGTTTTTAACCCATCCATTTAAATGCTAAATACTAAGCAGAGCTCACTGTTTGTGACCTTGATTTTACCCTCTTCATATATAATTTAATCCTAACTCAATCAAAATTCAAGTTATTCCTTTGCATATAACAATCCTAATGCCCAACAATACATTCAGTACAGAGACAATCAGTGTGAAATAGTATTTTTCCATGTGTTTCTTTGGAGTGCATTCAACCTATCTCACCTCCAAATATTTGGCTGCTATTTCTAGCACTCCCTGCTACCACATAACAGCTATTTGCGATAAAGGACCTGAAATACCTGTTACGTGGTAGCAAGGCGTGCAAGAAATAGCAGCCAAATATTTCCTTTTCTGGGGAAAGGAGCCGTTTATGCATGATTTCGATGTTACATTTGTTGAAAGTATGCTAAATAACATGGAAAAGAAAACAAAAACCCATGAAACAAAACTCTGGTTTAGACAGGTCAATCAGGATCCGTATGGCCCTTGGGGGTCCATATAAGATTCTATTGTTAAAATTTATGTGCAATAAATTGCTTATACTCCTACAATACACAAAATATTTTAATATATTTTTATACAATATTCAATTATAAAATATATACAATATTCAAATATAGAATATATACAATATTCAAATATAAAATTTATACAGTATTCAATTATAAAAATACAATAGGACTTTTTAAAGATCAGATGGCAATGGGGATCCATCTGAGTAAAATAGGAATCAAAGGGATTCATAGGCAAAAATAGTTGAAAACCATTGGCCTAGATCAGTATATGCAAGACCAGAGTGTTTGTTCTTTGCTAAACTTACTTCTCTCTCATGTAGATTTCTCACTAGAAATATACCAAAATTTGATCCTCTGGGTCACATCCTATATGAGCTTACTCTAGTTTGTCATGGTTTATGTAGCTTCAATTTAGCAATAACAAACTGTAAATGTTAACGTTGAGTAATTTGGCGAGGTATGAGATGGGATCTTAGTCAGTCATGACTGACCATAAACCTGCACCTGATAAGTTCCTCTCCAAAGTATTATACTTGGATGCTTAGGTAAACTGTATTCATGCATGACCATCAGTTGTCCATGCGAATGAATTTCCCTTCTCCACGCTGTTATTACTGTTAGAAAGTAAAGCATTGGAAAAGACATTACAAGGTTTGTCTGCTTCTCCAATAATTAATCTGTCCTTCTGGATTGATACTTTATTTTAACTGAATAGGTGCAGGCATGCTTCCAGATCACATGGTTCTGGGTTCAGTCCCACTACATGGCACCAGTGGCAAGTGACTTCTACAATAGTCTTGAGTTAACCAAAGACTTGTGAGTGGATTTTGTACACAGAAACTACAAGCCCATTGTGTGTGGGAATGTATTTATGTCTCATTGTTTTGACATTGCACGAGAGTTGTAAATGAATGTCATTGTCATTGCTAGCAATGCCATCCATTTCCAATATTCTGTGGAAATATATCTGGGCACAGGGAAATATTACTTTGCCTGGAAACAGATGAGGATTGGTGACAGAAAGGGCGTCCAGCTGTAGAAAATCTGCCATATGTCTCAGCAAACCCCATCTGACTCATGCAAGCATGGAAAAGTGGGCATTAAAATGGTGATGATGATGATGATGATGATGATGATGATGATGATGATGATGATGATGATGATGATGAATGACTCCAAAAGGATGAAAGCATTGATCTCAGCAGGATTTGAATTCAGAGCACTGAATATCAGAACATATATACATCAAGGTAATCCAACAAAAACTCTAGCAATACAGCCAATTTGTCTCCTTGACAGTGAGGTGATATGTTCAATATAAAGATTAAATATAGAATCCCAAGAAGCTTGTGATGAGATGTGTCAGCAATAGTTAGCTCATAGGAAAGGTTGATAAGTTCAGTAGCCATAAGGGATTAAGAATCTCACACTTAAGAGGCTTATATTTATTTGTCAACATTTAGCCTGAAGTCTGTCCAGGCAAGAGTTATTGGTTTCCTTGGCATTTGTACCATTAATTTAACACCCACATTGCCATGCTTGCCTTGTTTCTATTTTCTATGAACACACCAACATTGGTTGCCCAAAAGATGGTGGAGGACAAACACAGACATAAAAATGCACAAACACACACACACACACACACATGCATATATATGTATATGTGTGTGTGTGTGTGTGTGTGTGTGTATAAAATGTAACTACATGTGGATTGTTGGCAATTTTTTTTTCTCCATCTTGCTTTTCTCTTGGATTTTCCTCTGTCTCTTGTTTCTGAAAAAGAGCATTGCTCGAAACACAAAAACACCAATTCTTTCATTCCCTGAGCATCTTTTAATACTTTTCATGTACCACATCCTTGCTTTGTTTGCATTTTTTCTTGTGTATTTCCTTCATTTTTGGGGGATTAAATATATATCTATATATATGTAGTCAATTCAAATAGCTGAATAATAAAATTAACAACAAGTGATAACAAAAGGACATGTACAAAGAATGTATTAGCTTGATGCCCAATAAAAGGAAAGCGTTTTTGATATATATATATATATATATATATATAAATATATATATATATATATATATATATATATATATATATATATATATATATATATATATATATATATATATATATATATATATATATATATATATATATATATATATATATATATATATATATATATATATATATATATATATATATATATATATATATATATATATATATATATATATATATATATATATATATATATATATATATATATATATATATATATATATATATATATGCGCCTATGGGCATATGGCATAGTGGTTAAGAGTGCGGGCTACTAACCCCAAGATTCCAAGTTCGATTGCAAGCAGTGACCTGAATAAAAATAATAATAATAATAACATCGAAAAATACCTTAGGAATGAGAACCCAGGTTCGAAATTTCCCCAAGACACCTGATGAAGGCTGGAGGGTACATCAGCCGAAACGTTGTGTTAACAACAAACAAGATGAGGACAGATATCCATCAAATGTAAATAATGTAAAAAATAATGTACATAATTCCTCATCTCTTAAATATAGAACTGTATATGCGTATGTGTATATATATATATATATATATATATATATATATACATATATGATGGGGTTCTTTCAGTTTTATTCTAGCAAATCCGCTCACAAGGCTTTGTTGACCCAAGGTTATAGTAGAAGACATTTGCTCAAGGTGCTACACAAAAGGACTGAACTCAGAACCATGTTGTGGAGAAGCAAACTTTTACCACACAGCCACACCTGTTCCTCATCTTAATGTCATTTAAGTTAGTCTTTTTCAACTTTGTCATTTTTTAAAGAAATAAATGGAAAAGAATAAACTCAGCTTCAGTCAATTTATCTGAATTTACTTCAGTCTCACTAAACAGATTTAAATTTAGGTAAAAAAGAAGATACCTAAAACCGATACTGAAGTGGAAAAACGAAATAAAATACATGTGAAAGTTTGCACAAGTCATTTGTTAAAAGAGAAATTTGCAAATAAATTTCTTTAAATGATTTTTCGTATTACACAATTTTTCAAGTTAAGCTACTCATCTTGGGACCAGTTACCAAAGTAGGTTGAGGTATGCCTATGTGTGTGTGTGTGTGTGTGTGTGTGTGTGTGTGTGTGTGTGTGGTAAGAAGCCAGGTGCAGTCATGGCTGTGTGGTAAGAAGATTGTTTCCCAACCACATAGTTCTGGATTCAGTCCCACTGTGTGGCACCTTGGGCAAGTGTCTTCTACTATATTCCATCTTCCATCTGCCATGTATATATATATATATATGTGTGTGTGTGTGTGTGTGTGTGTGTGTGTGTGTGTGTGTGTGTGTGTGTGTGTGTGTATTTATATCTTGTATTACATAATTTTTCAAGTTAAGTTACTTGTCTTCGGACCTATTACCAAAGTAGGTTGAGGTATGTGTGTATGCGCGCGCGCGTGTGTGTGTACACATTGATGAGATGAATAATCTCTATAATCCTGGGGTCAGTAAGACTCACTGAAAATGAACTAAGAGCTTTTCTCCAAGTTCAAAATCATGGTGATGTGGGTATGTCTGGCTTTTTCAATTTTTGATTATTTTTATTCATTTACCTGCTTTTACCTTTGTGTGTAAGTGAAAATTTGTGGTTTGGTCATTTTGACTGCTATATTTAGCATGCCAGTACTGCTTGTTAGTACTCTTAATTATTAATTGATAATTTCTACCATTTTGGGTTTTTTACCCATAACGGTAAATCATATATTAATATCAGTATGCTAAGATGCTGACATTATTATAAACGATTATATCCTCATGTATGTATGTATGTACGTATGTATGTATTTGTGTGTGTGTGTGTGTGTGTGAATGTCCATGTTTGTATCCCTGTCATCACCTGACAACCGATGCTGGTGTGTTTATGCTCCCTGTAACTTAGAAGTCCAGCAAAAGCATCCAATGGAATAAGTACTAGGCTTACAAAGAATAAATCTTGGGGTCAATTTCTTCAACTAAAACTCTTTAAGGCAGTGCTCCAGCATGGGCCCAGTCAAATGATTGAAACAACTAAAAGAATAAAAGAATATGTGTGTAATTCTATATATATATATATATATGTGTGTGTGTGTGTGTGTATAAATAGTATATTTACAATTTTCTACCCAATATATAAATTTAATAATAATGGAGTGGTGTAGGAGTGACTGTGTGGTAAGTAGCTTGCTTACCAACCACATGGTTCTGGGTTCGGTCCCACAGTATGGCACCTTCGGCAAGTGTCTTCCACTATAGTCTTGGGCCGAACAAAGCCTTGTGAGTGGATTTGGTAGATGGAAACTGAAAGAAGCCCGTTGTATATGTATGTGTATGTGTGTGTGTGTGTGTGTGTGTATGTTTGTGTGTCTGTGTTTGTCCCCCCACCATCGCTTGACGACTGATGCTGGTGTGTTTATGTCCCTGTAACTTAGTAGTTCGGCAAAAGAGTCTGATAGAATAAATACTAGGTTTACAAAAATAAGTCCTGGGGTCGATTTGTTCGACAAAGGTGGTGCTCCAACATGGCTGCAGTCAAATGACTGAAACAAATAAAAAAAAATTTTAAATAAAAGGAAATAAAGAAATCATTAAAGAAATAGAAGTAAAATAAAAAAATAAAGGAGAGGAAAATTAGTGAAATGCTATGGAGATTGAACCCCAACTTTCAGCCTCAGCATGCCAAGGTTTTACCACTGCTCCATAATGCTTTCACACTCCATTCAATGCAGATCCTTGTAATTTCCTTTCATCTTGTGTGTCTTTTCATTTTATAGCAATTTGATAACGGTGCTGCCACACTAGTTATTGGGGGGATAATATCTTCAAGGAGAACAGTATTGGTGTTAGTAATGGTGGGGTGGATACATACGTGGTAGTAGTAGTTGATGGTATTGGTGGTCGTGACGATGATATAGTGGTGGTATCTGCTGATGGTTGTTGTTGTTGTTGTTGTTGTTGTGGTGGTGGTGGTGGTAGTGGTGGTAGTGGTGGTGGTGGTGGCAGTAGTGCTGGAGGTTATAGTGGTAGTGATGGTATCTGCTGATGGTTGTGATGGTGGTGATACTGGTAGTGGTGGTAGTGATGGTGATGGTGATGATGGTATGATGGTATAATGGTGGTGGTGATAGTGGTAGTGGTGGTATCTGCTGATGGTTGTTGATGTTGCTGTTGTGGTGGTGGTGGTGGTGGCGGCAGTAGTGCTGAAGGTGGTCTTGGTGATTAAAGTGTTGATGGTGGTGATGATAATGATTGAAGAGGTGCTAGTCTTGGTGTTGGTAATGATGGCGCTAGTAGTGATGATAATGGTGGCTTCGGTGGTAGAAGTGGTAGAGGTGGTAGTAGTGGCAGTGCTTGTTGTGGCGTTCATCTCTTCATTAGAGTGTTGTACTTGAAACACAGCAATTTCCACTATTGCATTAAATACAGAAGAATGTGATGAAGGCCTATAATTATTGCGAAATTTACAAGAATAATTTATCGTAGACATCATCACTGTAATCATCATTGTCATCATTGTCATCACCATCATTGTCATCATCATCATCATCATCATCCCCATCATTGTCATCATCATCATCATCATCACTGTCATCATCATCATCATCATCATCACTGTCATCGTTATCATTGTCACCATCATAATCATCTTCATTATCATCGTCACCATCATAATCATCTTCATTATCATCGTCATCACCATCACCACTAACTATCACTGTAGTCATCATAATAATCATCATTTTCATTATCCCCATCATCATCACTGTTCTCATCATTATCGCCATCATCACTATCATCATCATCATCACCATCATTCATTGTCATCATAATCATAGTTATCATCATCATCATTGTTGTCAGCATAATTATCGTTGCTTTTGTTATCATCATCGTTATCACCACTACTACTAATATCATCATCATCATTTTTTCACTTTTTTAATACACTAAAAAAGTTTACATTTAGATAAAACAAATACAAAATCTAAAAAAATCATTATAAAAAAATCCTTCTTTGCACCACATACAGGGAGATCTGGAACAATTATATGCATATTTATTCTTCACATGTCTAAGCAGGTTCAGATGCAAAATATGCTAGTCGCTATTTACATTATTTACATTTGACAGATATTTGTCCTCGTCTTGTTTCTTGTTAACACGTTTCAGCTGATATACCCTCCAGCCTTCATCGGGTGTCTTGGGGAAATTCCAAAACTGGGTTCCTATTCCTAAGGTATTTTTCAATGTTATTATTATTATTATTATTATTATTATTCAGGGCACTGCCTGGAATCGAACTTGGAATCTTGAGGTTAGTAGCCCGCGCTCTAAACCACTACGCCATATGCCCGTGGGCAATTAAATATAGAACTGTATGCTAGTTGCTGTAGTGTACATCATAGAAGAATAACTTCTCACTTTTATGATGACAGTGTGTTCAACACTCTTGGCTCATTGGCACATTGTGATGCTGTTGTTTCGACATGTTGTGTCTCATCAAGCAGAAAAAGCCAGAACTCTGAGCACTAATTAAAGCTGTTGGCTTTGTTCAAATTTAATAATGAAATTTGTTTTTGTTTTTTCTCGCTTTTTATATGTTTCAGTCATTAGACTGCGTCGATGCTGGGACATTGCCCCAAAGAATTTTTAGTCGAGTGACTCAACCCTTGTATCTAGTGTCTTTTTTTTTTTTTTGTAAGCCTGGCACTTATTCTATTGGTCTCTTTTGCCAAACTGCTCAGTTATGGAGACATAAACATACCAACACTGGTTGTCAAGCACTGGCAGCAGGATACAAACACAGACTCAAAGACACACACACATACATACACAGATATATATATATATATATATATACGTTGGGCTTCTTCTGGCTTCTGTCTACCAAATCCACTCACAAGGCTTTGGTCAGTCCAAGGCTACAGTAGAAGACACTAGCCCAAGGTGCCATGCAGTGGGACTGAACCCAGAACCATGTGATTGGGTGGCAAGCTTCTTGTCACACAGCCCTGTAAAAATCTAAATTTGTTTTCATAACCCCATCACCTGATGTCCTTAGGTATTTTTTGCAGATAGAATATACCCCATTGCAAGCATTTATGACAGGTTTGAGGTAAATTTGTGATCTTACGATGATTCTTTTACCATCTTTTGGAAACTCTGCAGAGAAAACATCAAAGACATTTACCCCTTTGTGTTCTGATTTACCTATAGACATTTTTTATTTCATTATTTCTATTTTCAATATTGTGGTCTTTTGAGTTTTGGCTTTATAATTTTTTGTTTCAGTCATTGGAATGTGGCCATGCTGGGGCACCATCTTGGAAAGTTTAATTTAACAAATCGACCTAAATTCTTATTTGTTTTATTAAATCTGGTACTGACTCTATTGGACTTTTTTTTTACTGAACTGCAAAATTATGATGTAAACAAACCAACACTGGTTGTCAGGTGGCAGTGTGGGGGAAACACACACACACATACATATGGATCAAAACAGTTTGATTCATATTCCTTTAGTTCTGTTCTTTAAATTTCAAAGCGTGATGTTAATCTTCAGCCAATATATACATATATATATATATATATATATATATATATATATATATATGTATGTATGTATGTCGTTGGACACGAAACTCAGCTTGTGAAGACCTATTGGGGTAAGCAAAAGTGAAATCTTGATGGCACCTGTGCCCAGCATCGCCTTCCTGGCACTCGTGCCGGTGGCACTTGTAAAGACATTTGAGCAAGATCGTGCCAGTGCCACTGGACTGGCTCCCGTGCAAGTGGTACATAAAATACACCATCCAGCTGTAGAAACTCTGCCAAATCAGATTGGAGCCTGGTGTAGCCATCTGGTTTCACCAGTCGTCAGTCAAATCGTCCAACCCATGCTAGCATGGAAAGCGGATGTTAAACGATGGTGATGATGATGATGATACTTCTTTTAAAATCCCTTTCTTGTGTATGACACGTTAAATTGTGTTGGTTGAATAATGTAAAATGTTAGAAACCCAGCTGTCAGTTGCAAAAAATACTTCTGAAGCAAACTTTTTTGTGGACCCATAGAATACTATCCTGGAGGCGCAATGGCCCAGTGGTTAGGGCAGCAGACTCGCGGTCGGAGGATTGCTGTTTCGATTCCCAGACCGGGCATTGTGAGTGTTTATTGAGCGAAAACAACTAAGCTCCACAAAGCTCCGGCAGATGGGGGAGGGGGGGGGCGACCCCTGTTGTACTCTTTCGCCCCAACTTTCTCTCTTTCTTCCTGTTTCTTGATTAACGCTGCGATGGACTGGTGTCCCGTCCAGCTGGGGGGGAACACATACGCCATAGAAACCGGGAAACCGGGCCCATGAGCCTGGCTAGGCTTTGAAAGGGCGACGTTTATCGTTTTTTTTATAGATTACTACTATGGGCCCAATTTACTGTTTTGCCTGTGTTGGCCCCCAGAAATCTTATATGGAGCCCAAGGGTTATAGGACCCCAGTTGAGAACCACTAGGTCATTAAATGTCATAGATCTGCTCAGAGCTGACCTGGGTCTAAACAAGAAGATTTATAATAGAACATTGAGGAAAAACTGGATATAACAGACTTTTAAAAGCAAGGAATCTGTTGTTCTAGCAATTCAAGAGGAATGGTACAAATTAGTCTGCATTATGTTAAAAAAAAATCTCATAGACAATATTATTAAAATGATTAAAACACAGCAAAATATTCATGTCATAAGAATTATTAGATTTTGGTTATGAATAAACATAAATTCTAATTTTTTTTTTTTAAATCTGAATACAATAAATGATTTGATTTCAACAAAAACGAATAATTTTTTTAAATACTCAAGAATTCTATGTTATGTGTTATTATTTCATTTTTTTTTTTCCTTTTTATAGGATTGGGAATATGTGTGTGTGTGTGTTTGTGTTTCTTCGAGTATGAGTGTGTGTTTCTGTGTATATGTGCAAACTGAATCACACAATATATATGTATGCATTTTACTTTGTATATGTATGCGCATCCTGATATACAACATACATTTGTGTATGATGCATGTATATGTGTATATAATGAATATATATATATATATTCATTTATCTTTAAAATGAATTACTATTTATGTTGAATATATGCGCAGTTGTATATATATATATATATATATATATATATATATATATATATATATATATATATATATATATATATATATATATATATATATATATATATATATATATATATATACATATATATATACACACACACACATACATTCACATACATCTATATGTTTATACATATAGATACAGACACACAAATATGTGTGTATGTGTGTGTATAGTTTTAATCTTTCTGAATGCACATATATAAGTATTGACATTTGAATATATACTTGTATGTATGTACATATATGTGTGTGTATTCAATATATAATCAATACATCATGTATTTGTACATATGTGTGAATGTATGTATACATACACATACCAACATTTTTTTTTCTTTAAGAAATACTTATATAAGAACAAACAATTTGTAAAGAAGTTGTAAAGGTGTGTGTATGTATGTGTAAAACAGAACAAAGAATGTGTTTCTAAGAAAATGGAACCAAATTCATATTTCTTCTCCAAGGAAATGGTTTTTCTCTTTTACACCATATTGTCTTCTCCCACTCATCCCTCCACATCTCAGCTCCACCTTTCTTCTTCTTCTTCACTTCCTCATCCTCCCCTCTTTCTTCTTCTTCTGCACCTTCTTCTTCTTTTTCCTTTGTCACTTTCTCCTTCGTCATTTTCTGTTGCACCCCTCCTCCTCTTCCTCCTTTTTTCTTCATCTTTTTCTTCTTAATGTGGCAATATTTCTCTTTGGCTTTCTTATTTGTCTTTCTTTTTCTCCATGTTTTAGTCTTGTGGTGGTGGTGGTGGTGGTGAGGAATTCTTGAGGCAATGGTAGTAGTAGTGGTTGTATAGGGATGGACATATTGGTGCCCTTTGTTTAACCCCAGATCTGCCTTTATCCTCCCTATCTGAGCAGGCCTATAATCAAAGACATTCCAGATTGTTCTTTTTTTTTCCTACTTTTTCCACCTTGATATACCATGGGCTATTATTATCCAATATGATCTTGTCTTTTCTTTTCTTTTTGGTTTTTTTTTTCTTTCTGAAAACAAAATCGTAGGATATAAAATAATTTGGCTGCTTTTTCTAGCAATTTCAATGATCACAGTAGCGCCCTCTGCTGAATCTTATCTCATTTTGTTTTTCGTTTTATCTTCTACTTGTTTCAGTGATTAAACTGTGGACATTCTTTGGCAGCATCTTGAAGAATTTTAGTCAAGTGAATCAACCCAAAAACTTATCTTTTTCAAGCCTGGTACTTATTGTAGTGGTGGCTATGTTTGGGATGGACATATCGGTACCCTGTGTTTAACCCCAGAGCTGTCTTTACCTTCCCTGTATACATCCAGGCATGACTACATGGTAAGAAGCTTGCTTCCCAACCACATGGTTCTGGGTTCAGATCCACTGTGTTGCACTTTCAGCAAGTGTCTTCTATTATAGCCTTGGGCCATCCAAAGCCTTGTGAGTGGATTTGGTAGATGGAAACTGAAGGAAGCCTCTTATATCTATTTTCTTTATTGCCCACAGGAAGTTAAACATAGAGAGGACAAACAAGGACAGACAAAGTGATTAAGTCAACTGCATCAACCCCAGTACCTTACTGGTACTTATTTAATCGACCCCAAAAGGATGAAATGCAAAGTCGACCTCGGCAGAATTTGAACTCAGAACGTAACAGCAGCCAAAATACCGCTAAGCATTCCGGCCAGCATGCTAACAATTCTGCTAGCTCGCCACTTTATATATATATCATCACCATCATCGTTTAACATCCGTTTTCCATGCTGACATGGGTTGGACGGTTTGAGTGAGGACTGGCAAGCCAGGGGGGCTACATCAGGCTCCAATCTGACCTGGCAATGTTTCTTCAGATGGATGCCCTTCCTAACGCCAACCACTCCGAGAATGTAGTGGGTGCTTTTTACATGCCACCTGGATGGGAGTCAGTCTGGCAATACTGGTATCAGCCACGTTTGGATGGTGCTTTTTACGTGCTACCAGCACAAGAGCCAGTCGGGGCTGGCATCAACCACATTTGGATTGTGCTTTTTATGTGCCACTGGCACAGGGAGCCAGTCAGACAACACTGGCAATTACCCATGCATGAATGGTGTTTATTACGTGCCACCAATTCGGGAGCCAGTCAGGTGGCACTGGCATCAGCCACAACTACAATTTCCACTTTTGATTTCAATTTGATTGAGATTCTGATGGAAACAAATAAAATAATAAAAGAGGAAAAGAATGTTAATGATGACAATCTATGTGTGTGTCTTTGTGTCTGTGTTTGTCCCCTACTCACTGCTTGATATTCGGTGTTGGTTTGTTTACATCATTGGTTCTCAAGTGAAGTCCATATAAGACATTTTGGGGTCCATACAAAGCAAGGAGTATATAGATTCCACAATAGTATTTTATGGGTCTGTGAAAAGGTTTTGCTTTAGGAGTATTTTTAGCAAGAAACAGCTAGGTTTCTGTCTCTGTTTTACATTGTTCAGTGCACACAAAAGAATATGTGGTAAACAAATCAAGAATTTTGATAGAAATGTCTATAAAACTAGATTTTAAACATTGAGTGAATATGGGGGAGGGGGGAACCGGAATGGAATAGTAATCAGAGGGGTCCGTTGATAAAAATGGTTGAGAACACCTAGTTTACATTCCCATAAGAGACCAATAGAATAAGTACCTGAAATTAAAAAAGCAAAAAAAAATAATAAGTGGTAGTTTGTTCTACTAGAACTCTGTAAAGTAGTGCATGGCCATAGTTGAATGACCGAAATAATTAAAAGACAGATAAAAGAAAGAATATTAATGGTAATTAAAGTCCATTAGAACTTTGGACAAAATACCTTACAGTAATTGACTGCATATCATTCTTGTTGCAAGTCCCTTAAACCATCTCAGGGTTACTCATTTTTGCCAGCTGAGTGGACTGGAGCGATGTGAAATGAAGTGTTTTGCTCAAGAGCACAATCCATCACCCAGTTCAGGAATTGAAACCACAATCTTAAGACCATGAGTCCAACACCCTAAGCACTAAGCCACGTGCCTCCACGTCATGCAGCAAGACTGAACAGGACTGAACCCAAGACCAATCATTTGTGAAAGAAGCTCCTAAGCTACACAGCTATGTCTGCATCTATGGTTGTGAATAGAATTTTAATAGAAGATTAGTTTGCTTTTCATCCTTCAAAATATCGGTCCTTCAGAGTTAAATACCAGTCAAATACTAGGGCACATTTAATATTTCTAAAAACAGAAAAAACATCCTAGATGTAGTTGAAATTATAAACAGTGAACTA
>NC_142941.1:33633189-33655689 GCF_046866305.1 Octopus bimaculoides | reverse complement strand
TATACATATATAGAAATGCATGTCTGTATGATTTTATATCTATATCTATATATATATATATATATATATATATATATATATATATAAACACATGTATGTATGATTTATACATATATATATATATATATATATATATATATATATATATATATATGAAAAATCATACACACATATGTTTATATATATAAACACATGTATGTATGATTATATATATATATATATATATATATATATATATATATATATATATATACATATTATATATATATATATATAAAGCGATAGATATATACTATTGTCTTTTTTTTTTTGTACATATATAGAAATTTACACACATGCACACATTTATAAGAGACTGACTGGTTTCTAAATATATACATTAAATGTAGGTATGTATTCATGTATGTGAATATATATATATATATATATATATATATATATATATATATATATATACATACACACACACACACATGTGCATGAACACAGGTATACACACATATTTCCATATATAAACAGGCACACACATATACATGCGTGCATTTGCATCCCTATATATACATACACAAACATACATACATATACACTCAAGCGTACCCTGTATTTATTCAAGTATGTATAAGTATACATGCACATACTTCCATACATGCACATGCATATATGCACTCACTTGCAAAAAGTCTTTCTTGGAAATACAAGACACCCACATTGTGTCCTACATTTTCTCACTTTTTCACTTTGCCCTCACTCTTTCTATTTTCTCTTATACACATTCAGGTGCAGGCATAGTCATGTGGTAAGAAGTTTGCTTCTCAACTACATGGTTTCAGATTAAAGTACCACTAAATGGTACCTCAAGCAAGTAGAAAGTCTGCTTCAGAAAACTCCCAACCCATGCAGCCATAGAAAAGTAGATGTTAAAATGATGATGATATGAAGACGTGCATGTAAATAAAGAAGTTGTCATGCTGAAGACATGTCGCTGTAATACATTCTGTAAAATGGTTGGCATTAGGAACAGCATCAGGCCGTAGACACATTGCCAAACTAGAATGTGTGAGTGAGATTTATATGGCATCTCCATCATTTAACCCTTTCATTAACATATTTATTTTGAGATGCTCTGTGTTTCTTTTGATTAATTTTAAATATAACAAAGAATTTAGTAAAATGTCTTAGTTATCAGTAAGCTAATTTTAGGAACATAAATTGTGGCTAAGGTTTGGTAGAAGATTTAAATTCAAAGCTTATGAAAACAAGACATTTGTACTACAGAGCCAGAGCCAGTTTCAGCCAGGTTGGTATCGAAAGGGTTATTGTAACTTTTACCATGCTTGCATTGGTTAAACAGAATTTGTTGAGGTAGATTTTCTATGACTGGATGTCTTCCCTGTCACCATCATCACCTGTCGCCAAGCAAAGTAATATTTCCTCATGGCCAGAAATGTTTTTCATGGAGGACTGGAAATGAAGAACATTGTTTGTATGATGGTGATGCTCATTTATAATCATCACATGTGGTTGGGAAGCAAGTTTCAAAACCACGCCTGCACCAGGTTGTGTGTGTGTGTGTGTAATTATAATTCATACATACATACAGGCACACTAGGCTTACAAAGAATAAGCCCAGGGTCGATTTGGTCGACTAAAGGTAATACTCCAGCATGACTGCAGTCAAATGACTGAAACACATAAAAGAATATATGTATACATATATCTACATAGGTGTACCTGGTTTGTCTGAATGACTGTGTTTATAAGACTATATATTTTCTTGCCCCAGGAGGAATTAGAAGCAGAGTGATCACCAGCAGAATTTAAGTCAAGACATATAAAGACATGACTATATAAATAACTACAAGACATTCTTTCTGGTTTTTTTATTGATTCTGCCAACTCTAGCTCTCAATCATCTTCTGCTGGTTTTTACACAGTTTTCCGATACACATTGTTCTCAAAAACACATATACACTTGTGCATTTGTGGCTGCGTGGTAAGTAGCTTGCTTACAAACCACATGGTTCCGGGTTCAGTCCCGCTGTGTGGCACCTCACGCAAGTGTCTTCTACTATAGCCTCGGGCTGACCAAAGCCTTGTGTGTGGATTTGGTAGACAGGAACTGAAAGAAGCCTGCCGTATATATGTATATATATATATATATATGTATATATATATATATATATGTGTGTGTGTTTGTGTGTCTGTGTTTGTCCTCCCAACATTGCTTGACAACTGATGCTGGTGTGTTTACGTCCCTGTAACTTAGCTGTTCAGCAAAAGAGACTGATAGAATAAGTACTAGGCTTACAAAGAATAAGTCCTGGGGTCGATTTGCTCAACTAAAACGCGGTGCTCCAGCTTGGTCACAGTTAAGTGACTGGAACAAGTAAAAAAGTAAAATATATACACATATATATATATATATATATATATATATATATATATATGTTTGTGACTATATTTGTCTCCCAGCCCACCACTTGACAACTGCTTTTGATGTGTTTACTTCCCTGTAACTTTGCAAAAAAACGTACTTGGGTCTATTCATTTGACTAAAACTTCTTCAAGACAGTGCCCATGCATGACTGCAGTCTAATGACTGAAACAAGTAAAAGATAAAAGATATATATATATATCATCATCATCATCATCATCAATGTCCACTTTCTTCTGTGCTAGTGCAGGCTGTTACTTCTCATTTGGAATTACTGTGTACCTAGGTATGTTACAGAACCACACCACATTTTAGTTTGGTATGGTTTCTATGAGTGGACGCTGTTCCTAATGCAAATCACTTATGTGTATGCATGTATGTGTGTGTGTGTGCACGCGCATGTAACTGTGAATGTATGTGCATATATATATATACATATGTGTGTGTGTTGTGAGTGTATGTATCAAAGCATATTACAATGCAGACCCTGAATGAACTGCACTGGTATAATAGTAAAGTTTCAATTGCAACTATCATTAAGCAATGCAGTCAAATCCTATGCAGGTCTATTTGAGGCTGTATTTATATATAAATGTGAATTAAAGGTAATGCTAACGCTACTTCACATAATCATCATTATTATTATTATTATTATTATTATTATTATTGTGAAGGCGCATGGCTCAGTGGTTAGAGCATCGAGCCTACGATCGTGAGATTGTCTTCTTGAGCAAGACACCTTATTTCACGTTGCTCCAGTTCATTCAGCTGTAGATATGAGTTGTGACATCACTGGTGCCAAGCTGTATCTGCCTTTGCCTTTCCCTTGGATAACATCAGTGACATGGAGAGGGGAAGGCTGGTATGCATGGGTGACTGCTGGTCTTCCATAAAAACAACTCTCGGTTGTGTGTTTGCTGGTGAGGTGACGGGAACCTCTTAGATGCACCCATGACCATTCGCAACCAACGGAGTCGAGTTATTATTATCATTATTATTATTATTATTATTATTATTATTATTATTATTACTATCATTATCATTATTATTATCATTATTATTATTATTATTATTATATATGTATCATCATCATCATCGTCATCATTTAACATTCATTGTCCATGCTGGTATGGGTTGGACCAGGGTTGCACCAGGGTTGCACCAGGGTTGCACCAGACTCCAGTCTGATTTGGCCTGGTTTCTATGGCTGGATGCACTTCCTAGCATCAACCACTCCAAAAGTGTATTGATGATTTTTTTTTTTGTTTAAATAAAACAAGTTTTATTTTTTTTAGCATAAGGAATGTCAGTGTATCTATGTGAGTATATGTGTGAGTGTGTATGGCAAGATTCTCAACAAGCCCATGTACTAAATTCTGCTCACCAGGTTTTGATAAACCCCAAGGTAAGGCATGAAACACTTGCAGCTCAAACTGTCACATGGGGAAATCAAACTTAGAGCCAGGTGACTGCTTAGCTAACTCTGCTAACCACGCAGTCATTGCGCCCTGCCTTGCAGCCATGTAATAATAAAACTAGTTGAATCAAGTAATATTTAATAATGTAACACGTAAAGTTTCAATAGACATTGATGTATATATGTAAAATATTGATGTAGCCAATTCTAAGCTTTAGCACCAGCAATATGGCTACTGAGGAGTTATTATTCAGTCTTGGTATGCAACAACAGCCATCTTAGAATTAATGAAAAATCATTGGAAAATTGTGGCAGAGAAGGAAAGGGGGAAGGGGCAAAAAAAGAAAGAAGAGCAACAACAACAATAATAATAATAATAATAGTAGTAATAAAATTGATAGTAAGAATGATGGTGACACCAATGATGATGATGATGGTGATCATGATGATGATAAAAATAATAACAGTGATAATAAAATTAATAAGAAGAATGTATTTAAGATGAAAAATGTAATTCTTTTTTGTTTTTTTTATGAAGTCATTTATTTATTTGCGATATATTATTGTTGTTGCTATTATTATCATCATTATTATTATTAGTTCGAAGTTTTATTTTATTTCATTTTATTTTATTTTGTTTTGTTTATATATTTTTACTGTTCATGCTATCCATCAACGACTGAACACGTTGTTGCTCATTTGCATATTTCTCCTAAAGAAAAATTTCCATTTCCTCATGCCAAGAAACATTACCAAACATAGAAATAAAATAAATAGATAGAATTAAAAAAAAAAAAACTTTTATTTAAAAAGACAGCTAAAAGATATAAAAAAATAATTAGTTATGATAAAAAAAACCTAAATTTAAAAATACTTGTATAAAATAGGACAAAATTTTCTATTTTTTATGAAGCATACATACATACATATATACACACACATATATATATAATTAATCATGAATTTATATACATACATGGTTACATATACACTTTTATATATATGCAAATCCACTCATATATATATATATGTATATATGTAATATATGTGTATACTGTATGTGCAAGAACAACACAAATTGAAGCATGTGTCGTATGTGAATGCATTTGTTGTGTGTGTGTGTGTGTGTGTGTGCGTGTATGCAAATGAAATATAGGTTTCTTATCTATGTTGCACTGTGACATTCATCATGGCTGCTATCTGACATGACAGATTCATCAAGCGGTTTGAACATTTTGCAATCATCCTCCAACGATGGATCGCTTACTTAGTGCAAACATGTTTGAGCCCCTCCACATACACACACACACACACACACACAACACACACACAAACACACATGCACATATATGTGCATAGACACACGTACATATGGACATGTTCAAAAACATACACAAGCAAATAGCCATTAACAGCATACATATACATAATAATACTCACATGCATACACACACACATACTCACCCACATAAGGTCACAAATGGGTGTATGTTTTGGACTACATATATATATCTGTATATAAATGCATGTACACACATACATAACAATTTACATGCACACACGCACGCACACAGAAACTGACATTATTATCAAGAACAGAGGAACAGAGATGATAAACTTTGAAAGAATGAAAATAAATTTTCGAAAAAAAAAATGAGAAGAATTTGTGAATTATACAAAAAAAAAAAAAAAATGGAAGAAATGAAAGGAAGGAAGTGATAAAGAAATAAATAAAAATGAAGAGGATATAGATATGTGTTTGTGGGTGTGGGTTTTGTGAGTGTGTATGTATGCATATATGTTTCTATATATATATTTCCACACACACACACACACACACACACACACACACACACACATATATACATATATATTATACAAATACATATATGTATATATATGTGTGTGTGAATATATATACATACTATATATATATATATATATATATATATATATATATATATATATATTGGCAATGCTCCAGCATGGCAACAGCCTTTGGACTGAAGCATATAAAAGAATAAAAGAATAGGTGGAATGCATATGTATGTATATATGGGAGAATATACAAATAATAACAACAGACGAGGACAGGTGGTGTAAATAACAAAAGGATATATTAGTATGACGCTCGGGAATACGGAAAGTCTTTGACGTTTCGAGCTACGCTCTTCAGCAGAAAGAATACGGAGACAAGGAGAAAAACACGGAGAAAAAAAATTGAATAGTGTTCAGTCAACGGTCAATCATAATAATGGCCGATCATAACAATGGCTGACCGGAAGTTAGAAATTCTTTTTTCAGGAGAGCTAAGAAAGGGGGAGATAACAAACGGTGATCGGGAACGAGGGGCTGTGTGTGGGAGGTAGAATGCTGGTGATCTTGAGGTATGCAGTGTGAAAATGGGGAAGGGAGAAAGGGAGAAATGGAGAAAGTAGTTGGTCAGTTGTAGTGTGTGCGTGGTGTGATGCGAGGGTATTGGTGTGGTGTGATGTGAGGGTGTTGGGAGTTGGGGAAGGCATGGGTGGAGTGTGGGTTAGGCTGAGGGTGGGGTAGAGGTAGGGGTCTATGGGTAGGGTGGGGTATGTGGGTAGGGGTGGGTGGTGGGTGTAAGGAATTGGATGGGGTCGAGTGGGAAGGTAGAGTAGGAGTGTGTTGGGGTGTGGTGGGATGAGCTTATGAGGGGGTGTTGACGAGGAGGGAGAAGGGGAAGGTGGATGTAAGAGAGGGGGAAGATGGGTATGGGAGGGGAGAGGAAGAGAGGAGAGAGGGTGGGTATAAGAGAGGGAAGGTGGATTGAGAGAGGGGGAAGGTGGGTATGGGGGGGAAGAAAGAGGGGGAAGTTGGGTATGGGGGGAGAAAGAGAGGAAGAGAAAGATAGTGAGAGAGAGGGAAGAGGGGTATGGGGGGGGAGAAAGAGAGGAAGAGAAAGAGAGTGAGAGAGAGGGGAAGAGAGTGAGAGAGTAAGGGTGAGAGAGTAAGAGTGTAGAGAGTAGGAGAGTAAGAGTGTAGAGAGTAAGAGTGAGAGAGGGGGGAGTACGAGAGAAGAGAGTGAGAGAGAGTAAGAGAGAGGAGAGAAAGAGTAGGGGTGAAGAGAAGTGGGAGTGGAGAGAAGTAGGAAGAGAAGTTGGAGTGAAGAGAAGTAGGAAGAGAAGTGGGAAGAGAAGTAGGAATGAAGAGAAGTAGGAAGAGAAGTAGGAAGAGAAGTAGGAGTGAAGAGAAGTAGGAAGAGAAGTGGGAAGAGAAGTAGGAATGAAGAGAAGTAGGAAGAGAAGTAGGAGTGAAGAGAGGTGAAGAGACTTACAAAGAAGTAGGAGTCGGAGCAGGAGGTGGGGGAGGGGAGAGATGGGTGGGGGAGAGAGACAGGAGGAGGGGGTTAGATGAAGAGTGGAGGGGAGTTGAGCCCATGTGGCGCAAAGGAGCGAAGATAGAAGATTAATCCCTGTTCTCGGCGCAAACGGGAGTCCGGATGGCCCCTGTGCATGGACAATCCAAACACAGACAGGTGTTGCCGCAAGGAGTGGCCGGCAGAACGGAAGTGGCGTGACACCGGGGTGTCATTACCGACATATATATATATATATATATATATATATAAAAGGTTTAGATTTAGATTCAAAATTGAATATGGTACTTATGTTTAGGCACCAGAATATAGTATGGTATTATACAAAAACTCGCATTACTTATATAAATGGAGTAGCATGAAACGGGCATACTGCAATCATCTTTAAAATCCGTGTTGCTTATTTTGATTATATATATATATATATATATATATATATATATATATATATATATTTATAAGTTAGAGCTTGAAGCATCTTGGATTGTTACTCTGAGTATCATCTTGTGCCAGCTATTCAAACTATTGAAACAGGGAAGAAGTATCAGTTACCAAATACCAAACAAAAATTATTATTATTATTATTATTATTATTATTATTATTATTATTATTATTATTATTATTATCATTATGATGATGGCAGTGAGCTGGCAGAATCATTGGCACATCAGGCAAAATGCTTAGCAGTATTTCATTTGTCACTACATTGTGAGTTCAGATTCTGCCAAGGTCGACTTTGCCTTTCATCCTTTCAGGGTCGATAAATTCAGTACCAGTGAAACACCGGAGTCATTATTATTATTATTAAGGGAGCAGCCAAGCAGAATCCTTAGGGCATCGGACAAAAAGCTTAGCAGTGTTTCTTCTGTTTCTTTGCAATTAGTGTTCAAGTTCTGCCGAATTCAATTTTGCTTTTCATCCTTTTAGGGGTCAATTAAATAAAATGCCAATCAAGTCCTATGATTGATGTAATTGACTGACCCCATAAAATTGCTGGCTTTGTACCAAAATTTGGAAATTTAAGGTGCGGTGAGCTGGTAGTTTTGTTACCAAAACCGGGTGGAAAATGCTTAACAGTACTGAGGATGTCGAAGTCAGCTAACCCTTTCTTCAAAAATACTGGCTTTTTACCTAAATTAAAAACCATTATGGAATTTTTGTAATCTTATATTCTCTTTTATTTGCGTCATTCATTAGACTTCAGCCATGCTGAGGTATGACCTTGAAGAATTTTAGTTGAAGGAATCGATCTCATTACTTTCTTTTTTTTCTAGCCTAGTACTTATTCTCTCAGTCTCTTTTGCCAAATCACTGAGTTGCAGTGATATAAACACACCAACACTGGTTGTCAAGCAGGGAACAAGGTGCCAAGCAGGGGACAAGGTGCCAAGCAGGGAACAAGGTGCCAAGCAGTGGAACTGAATACTGAACAATGAGATTAGGAAGCTACTGTCCAATCATATAGCTACTCGTTTTATAAACATGTGTGTGTAATAAATATAGATGTATATACATGTGTGTGTGTGTGTATTTTTATATGAATATATACCAACTCATGTGGAGGCGTAATGGTCCAGTGGTTAGGGCAGCGGACTTGCGGTCATAGGATCGCGGTTTCGATTCCCAGACCTGGCGTTGTGAGTGTTTATTGAGCGGAAACACCTAAAAGCTCCATGAGGCTCCAGCAGGGGATGGTGGCGAACCCTGCTGTACTCTTTCACCACAACTTTCTCTCACTCTTACTTCCTGTTTCTGTTGTACCTGTAATTCAAAGAGTCAGCCTTGTCACACTGTGTCACACTGAATATCCCCGAGAACTACGTTAAGGGTACACATGTCTGTGGAGTGCTCAGCCACTTGCACGTTAATTTCACGAGCAGGCTGTTCCGTTGATCGGATCAACTGGAACCCTTGACGTCATAAGCGACGGAGTACCAACAACAACAACAACAACTCATATGTATGTGTTGGTGTATATTTTTATATGAATATATATGTACATATATTTTTTCTTTCTAATTTCAGATAATGGAGTGTTCTCTGCATATTCCTTTGTTGGTGTTCCTGTGCAATAACAACAGCAAGCTCGTTAACTTGTGGCTGCTAATTTTTATATTTATTGGTGCCCAGTGTTTGGATGTTACCTACCATGTGGATGAACAAAAACTGCCAGGCACTTATATAGGAAACATTGCAGCTGATACGCATCTTCTTGACTATAAAATGGTTACGTTCAGCAATTTAAAGAAAGGCAAAGGTCGGAGTACTGAAATGTTTAATGTGTCTAAGAGTGGTGAGCTGTATACTGCCAAAACACTAGATGCTGAGACATTATGTAAATATAACAGTGAATGCTATAGAATTGTCGATGTTGCTGTGCAAAATATGGATTCATTTATTAAGATATTGGAAGTGAAAGTTATTATAAATGATATTAATGACCATCAACCTGAATTTCCTGTTAAAAACATAACCCTCCAGTTTGACGAAGGAGATAAGAAGGGTATGGTAAAGTTTATACCAAATGCTATTGACAGAGATGTCGGCATTCTGAATTCACAAATTACGTACATGCTGGAAAGAAATGTTGATGATCCATTTAAATTATCTGTTAGCAAAAAAGTTGATGGCACTGCCAAATTAGGAATTGTTTTAGACGTAAGTTTAGACAGAGAAATAAAAGATATTTATAATATGAGAGTTAAAGCAAGAGATGGAGGCACCCCTTCGAGGCAAGGTTTTTTGGATATTCATATAAACGTAGCTGATCTTAATGATAACCCTCCCGTCTTCTCAAAGAATATTTATAATGTCTCTCTTGAAAATACACATCACTTTGATACACCACTTGTTACTATGTCTGCAACAGACCTTGATTCTGGTAAAAATGGTAAATTTTTATTTCACATTAATTCGAAAACATCAAATTTGACAAAGACTTATTTTCGGCTCGATCCAATAACAGGCGAGATATTTCTGAACAATAAATTTAGTTTGGAAAAAAGACGGACATATAAACTGTTTATTGAAGCAAGTGACAATGGCAGTCCACCGCTCAGTTCGACCGCAATTGTTTTGATAAATATCATCAACCAACATAACAATGCTCCCTCGGTGGAAGTTAACTTCTTTTCAGAATCCACTGGAGACACAGTTACCATTTCTGAAGGAATCAAAATTGGCAGTTTCATTGCCTATGTAAAAGTTACTGATAATGACAGTGGACAGAACGGTGAGGTCAGCTGTGACCTTTACCATGATAAAGTCCAGCTTCAGAGCTTAGGAAGAAATAAATACAAAGTAGTCATAAAAAATCTTGTCGACAGAGAACGCGAACATTCTATTGATTTTACCATTACTTGCCGAGATAAAGGCTCCCCTCCCCTACACACAGAAAATTCTTTCTCTGTGCAAGTGATGGATGTCAATGATGTACGACCACAGTTTACGAAGGACACTTTTAGATTTCTGACCTATGAAAATGAGAAAATAAATTTCCCAGTTGGTTTTATCAATGCAACAGACCAAGATGAAGGCTTGGGAGGTCAATTGAGTTTTTATCTGGAGCAAAGCAAGAACCATTTATTTCCTTTCCAAATTTCGGATTTCGGATTTATTCTAACTACTGAATCATTAGATCGAGAACAACAGGACGTTTATGAATTCAAAGTTTTAGTAAAAGACAATGGTACACCGTCCCTTAACAACACAGCTAATGTGATTGTTGAAGTGATGGATGAGAATGACAACGCACCATATTTCAGCTTTCCTAGTGTTAACCCTTTCAGTTTAGATGTCCACTACCATCCACAAAGCAAGAATGATATCACAGTTCTGAAAGCATCAGATAGGGATAGTTATGAGAATGCCTTTCTGAAATACGAAATTCTAAGTGGCAATGATAAGCAGCTTTTTACTGTTAATCCTTACAGCGGTGTTCTATCATTTTCACGTACTGTTTATCAAAATGATGCCGGCTCCTATGAGCTCCAGTTTGTTGTCAAAGACAGTGGAACACCCGTGCTTTCTGCCAAGACTACAATGTCTTTGATGCTAACAGTGAGCAATAAAACAACCAAATTAATGACTACTGTCTATTCTAAATCAGACAAAAAAATCCACATCAATTTGTTTATTATAATACTAGTGGCCATTCTCATTGTGTCCATCGCAATTGTTGTCTCCATTACCATGTGCATAGTACGCAGAAATAACCAGAGGGCGGCACACTTTGCTAACACCAGTGAATTTGTGGATGAAAGCAGACAACTAAAATTTTACACAGACGAGATGACTTCTCAGAGTGGAACTCCAGTGGCTGTACCAGATATAGGAAAGTATGAAAAAGCTCACATGTCAGACTTTTGTGCTGATTCACACTCTGGGCTTGACTCAAGTCTGGAATCCAGGAAAGTTTCTGCCTCTGGAATACACTGTCAAGCTACAACAGAGGGGACACATCCAGTAAGTAATAATCCATTTTGAGCTTTGATCTTCTCTTCTTTGTGTTTTTTTTTTAACCCTTTAGCATTCACATTATTCTGTCAAATGTAAAGACTCTTTTATTTACATTATTTTGAATTAACCATGCATTATCTTGTCGCTTTGAGATTTCGATAATGTGCTTTGTTTATTTTTAATATAACATTATAGGATATGTGTGAAAGTTAGGATCTGGCTAGTTTAAACATAAACCAGGTAGAATATTTGAGCCAGATATGGCTGGTTAAAATGCTAAAGGGTTATGTCTATAAGGAAAGTTTGTATGTTAGCACTCATAAGCTACACAAGTCCTCTCCTTGCAAGGACGAGTTTGGTTGGTTAAGTGAGGTTTGTAGTGAAGTGTTATGGTTTTGATTAATAAAATGCTGTTGCTAGGACACGTCTTCCTTCGCTCTTGTAATGAAGTCACCACTAAATAGAATGGGAAATAGTCTTAATTTGATGCATGTGTGTGTGTGTGCATGTGTTCTATGTTTGTAATCTGCAGCTATGAAATGCACTTCTCTCTCTCTCTCTCTCTCTCTCTCTCTCTCTCTCTCTCTCTCTCTCTCTCTCTTTCTCTCTCTTTCTCTCTCCCTCCCCCCAATCTTTGGCCATTTCAGGTAACATCCAAAAAATAAGTATTTAAGTTGATGATGGCATTGTTCTTGCATTGGTGGTGGTGGTGGTTTTATTGCTGTCACTCTTTCAAACATTGTGTATCTAGGACTACCTCATCCAGCTGGTACCTGATTTTTCAAGGCAATGGCATATAATTTGGGAGACATTTGGTTGCTATTTCTTGCAGATCAAGGGAACCTATAGAGGCCCACCTTGTTGTTGCTATTGTTTTGGACAATTCATCTGAGGCTGGTCTGCAACCCAAATAAAAATACAAAAACAAAATAATCATTATAACTTTTGGAAATTATCCATAGGCCCTGATTATATTGATTTCAAACCATAGCACAAAGCCAGCAGTTTTGAGGGAGGAGGTACATTAATAACATCGACCCCAGTGCTCAACTGGTAATTATTTTATCAAACCTGGAAGAACGAAAGTTGACCTTAATGGAATCTGAACTCAGAATGTAAATACGGATGACAGGCCACCAAGCATTTTGCTGGGTGTGCTAACCATTCTGACAGCTTGCCACCTTATAGACCCTAATAGCATTGATGTCAAATTTTGGCACAAGGCCAGTAATTTCAGAGTAGGGGGTTCTAGACCAGTGGCTTGGGGTTTATTACAACCAAATGGAAGATCTGTTCCCTTAGACAACAGATGGACGTCAACTAACAAGTGAGCTGTTTGGGCGGCAGGGCAGCGTCATCATTTGTACACCACTTGGCACATGGTGTCGAGGCCCAGAGATGCAGTCTGATGGGAGGAATGATGCCAACTGCCTTATTACTTACTGTCCACAACTTTGACCAACAATGGACAGCCACCACTGATGGTATAGGTATATATATATATATCATCATCATCATCATCATCATCGTTTAACGTCCGCTTTCCATGCTAGCATGGGTTGGACGATTTGACTGAGGACTGATGAAACCGGATGGCAACACCAGGCTCCAGTCTGATTTGGCAGAGTTTCTACAGCTGGATGCCCTTCCTAACGCCAACCACTCAGAGAGTGTATATATATATATATATATATATATATATATATATATATATATATATATATATATATATATACATATATATATATATATATATATATACAAGTCAGTGGACAAGTTACATGCATTGTTCAAAACAGTTTTATTCAGATTTCATGCTACTTAAAATTTCAAAGCCCCCTAACAGAGCCTTTCCTCAGGCCAGTGCAAATCTGAATGAATGGGGAGGTGCAGGAAGTCCAAGTTGGCTAGGGCTACAACTGGTCAAGGAAGGTCACATTAAGTAGCACGGAATCCAAACCAAAATGTTTTGAACAATATATATGCGTGCGTGTGTGTGTGTATATATATATATATATATATATATATATATAGATATATATATATATATATATATATATATATATAGATATTGGCACTTGTGCTGGTGGCACGTGAAAAATAAATTCGAGCGAGGTTGTTGCCAGTGCCGCTGGACTGGCTCCTGTGCAGGTGACACGTAAAAAACACCATCTGAGCGTGGCCGTTGCCAGTACCGCCTGACTGGTCTTCATGCCAGTGGCATGTAAAAGCACCCACTACACTCTCGGAGTGGTTGGCGTTAGGAAGGGCATCCAGCTGTAGAAACTCTGCCAGATCAGATTGGAGCCTGGTGTAGCCATCTGGTTTCACCAGTCCTCAGTCAAATCGTCCAATCCATGCTAGCATGGAAAGCGGATGTTAAACGATGATGATGATATATATATATATGTATATATATATAATGATATATATATATATATATATATATATATATATATACAAGCACACACTGACACGTGTGTGTGTGTATTTATGTTTGTTACCCCTACCCTGCCATTTGACTACCAGTGCTGGTTTGTTTACATCCCCATAACTTAGTAGTTTGGCAAAAGAGACCAATAGAGTAAGTACTGGGGGCAATTTGTTTATCTAAACCAGCCACAGACACACTGTGGATCGTGGGCCGCATACAGCCAGCTGGACCTCCCGAACAGCATGCCTAATACAAAATTATTACCCTTATTCATCTTTTTAATAGAGCAGCTGGTCTGATTAAGAACCATGTCTCACGTGGCTCGTTTCTCATAAACAGTTGCCCATGCCTGGACTAAACCCTTCAAGGTGGTGCCCCATCATGGCCACAGTCCAGTGAGTGAAACAAGCGAAAGATAAAAGATTACTTTTATTAGAAACAATAAATCCTTGTTGTTGTAATTGTTGTTGTAGAAGATCTAAGGGAAGTATATAGCAGTGAGTTATGTCCCTTAGCTCAGTTTAATACCCCTCGCACTGACCTTGCGTTTTTGATGAAAAACAACTTCATAAAAATCCCTAGGTGTAGAATCAAACAGATACCTTATCAACCAAACGCTCTTCCACCCAACCATCAACCCCTACCCCACAAAAACTCCTTTGTTTTTACACTCACTTGTCTTTTTGTTGCTGTTGGCGGTTGAGGCGGTTGGTAGTGGTAGTGGTGATGGTGGTGGATGATGGAAGTGGTAGTGGTGTTGGTAGTGGTGGTGGTTGTGGTGGTGGTTGTGTTGGTAGTGGGGATGCATGGGGGCGATGATGGTAGTGGTGGTGGTGCTAGTGATCTTGGTGATGATGGTGGTGGTGGGTGTGGTGGTGTTGGTGGTAGTGGTCATCGTTGTGATGGTCTTGGTGGTAGTGTTGGTGATACCGATAATGGTGGTGTGGGAGTGGATGGGGATGATGATGATGGTGGTGGTGGTGGTCAAAGTTGTAGTGGTCTTGGTGGTAGTACAGGTGATGATGATGATGGTGGTGGTGATGGTTGTGTCCTTGGTGATGATGGTGGTGTTGGCAGTGGTGGTGGTGGTCTTGGTAATGATGGTGATGGTGGTGGTGCTGATGATGGCAATGCAGCAGCAGTGGTGTGATGTTCCCAGTGATGATGTGGTGGTGATGGTGGTGATGGTGGCAGTGGTGGTGGTTGTGGTAGTCTTAGTGGTAGTACTGGTGATGACGATGATGACAGTGGTGTTGGTGGTGTTGGTAACAACAGTGGTGGTGGTGGTTTTGGTGGAAGTACTGGGGGTGGTGGGAGTGGATGGTAGTAGTGGTATCAGTAGTGGCATGATGGTGTTCTTGGTGAAGATGATGGTGTAGGTGATGGTAGTGGTCTCAATAGTGTTTGTGGTCATCATAGTCATTCTGGTGGTGATGGTGGTGGTGGTGGTATCAGCGCTGGTAGCAGTGGTGGTTAATCTCAAGAAAATTCCCAGTTCATGGCACACGTCAGAAAGTAACCCACCACCACTCCCCTCACTCCCCACTTACTCTCCGCGCATCGTGTACAGAGCCCCACAAACCTAAAAGACAACATCCAAAGAGAAAAATAACAATAAAACAAGGGAGCAAAGGTAGTGGTGGCGGTGGTGGTGTCAGTGGTGGTGCTGGTGGTGGCGTGAGGTAGATGTAAATTCAATCATCATAAAGATTGTTGTAGGTGGAGAAAAGTTGGATAAGAGAGTGAGGGGGAGTAGTGGAGAGAGGGAGAGGAAGATAAAAAGTAAAGGTTGTAATGGATGTTGTGTTTATACATATACATACATATATATATATATATATATATATATATATATATATACATACATGCATACATGCATACATATATATATATATATATATATATGTATGTATGTATAAACACATATATGTGAGTACATATATGCATGTATGCATATATATATATATATATACACACATGCATACATGTATGTATGTATATGTATGTAAACAGAGGAAATGTTCTGGGGAAAAATTTATCTCTGTAGATAGTAAGAAGCTAACAAGGAAATATGCAAATGTCTGAAGAACAAAGGACCAAAGAACAAAAGTAGGAGGAGTGGGGGAAAGAGGTTGTAGTGGTGTTTCAGGCGGGGGGGGGGAAGAAAGTGAAAGTAGAGTGAGGCAGAATGAGGTGAAGACTGAAGACAGAAGAAGAAGAAGAAGAAAAAGAAGGAAAAGAAGAATAGGCCATGGATGAAGAGAAAAATAAGACGTGAGAGGGTGGAAGACATGGCAAATAGAACAACTATATGTATGTATATATGCACACACATACACATATTTATGTTATACGCACACACACAAATGCATCCAAATATGTATAGATATATATGTGTGTATATATATGCATACATAATGACACAAACATGTATGTACACATATATACATATATGTACACATTTATACATATATGTGTGTATAAGTATATGCCTATATATGGACATATAAGCATATACACACACACATACACACACACACACATATATATATATATATATATATATATACAAACAAAACACTGTATTAAAGTAATAAAAAAAAAGCTGAAAGCAAAAGCATTGAGTTAATGTAATAAGTAAGACATTTGGCATTGTAGCAGAACTTTTACCATTATTTACAGAATGTGACTGGAGATATTTCTGTGTAAATTACTTGTTTAGAAACACCAAAATTTAATGTCAACATAGAAGAAGCTTTTACATTTTCATGTATTTATTTATATATTTATTGTTGTTGTTGTTCTTCTTCTTGTTATCATCGTTGTTGTCATGATCTCCATTGCTGTTAGAATTACATGGCCAGAGTTATTGAACAAGATGTTGAGTCTGCTAAGCAGTCAGGTTGAGTGAGGAATTGATTTTGACTCCTGCACAGACATGGCTGTGTGGTAAAAGGTTTTGCTTCCCAGCCACACAGTCTCGGGTTCGGTCACACTGTGTGGCACCTTGAGCAAGTGTCTTCTACTAAGGCCCCTGATCAGCCAAAGCCTTGCGAGTGGATTTGGTAGACAAAAACTTTAAAAAGCCTGTTGTCATCACATTGAACCATTAATCCCTACACATGTTTTTCTCTCTCCATTCTTTCTTTTTTCTCTTTCCTCTTTTTTCCCCTCTCAATCCTTTCTGTTGAAGAGCGTAGACTTGAAACATCAAAGACTTTACTGTTCTTCTTGAGCATCAAACCAATACACCCGCTTGTTGTTCCTTCCCCTGTCTTCATCTTTAGTTTTTTGTAAATTTGAACTATACATATAGGAGTGGCTGTGTGGTAAGTAGCTTGCTTACCAACCACATGGTTCTGGGTTCAGTCCCACTGCGTGGCACCTTGGGCAAGTGTCTTCTACTATAGCCTTGGGCCAACCAAAGCCTTGTGAGTGGATTTGGTAGACTGAAACTGAAAGAAGACCGTCGTATATATGTGTATATATATATCATCATCATCGTTTAACGTCCGCTTTCCATGCTAGCATGGGTTGGACGACTTGACTGAGGACTGGTGAAACCGGATGGCAACACCAGGCTCCAATCTAAATTTGGCAGAGTTTCTACAGCTGGATGCCCTTCCTAACGCCAACCACTCAGAGAGTATATATATATATATATATATATATATATATATATATAAATATATATATATATATATATATATATATATATATATATATATATATATATATATATATATATAAATATATATATATATATATGTATGTGTGTGTATATGTTTGTGTGTCTGTGTTTGTCCCCCCAACATCGCTTAATAACCGGTGCTGGTGTGTTTACATCCCTGTAACTTAGCGGTTCGGCAAAAGAGACCAATAGAATAAGTACTAGGCTTCCAAAGACTAAGTCCTGGGGTCAATTTGCTCGATTAAAGGCGGTGCTCCAGCATGGCTGCAGTCAAATGAGTGAAACAGGTAAAAGAGTAAAAGAGTATATATATTTCTGTGTGAGTTAGAGGATAAGAAACCAACTAAGAGACAGTACTTATCCAATATACTATACTGCTGGTAGTGTACTCAATTATTCTTACCCAAGTCCTAGTTATTGCATGGCAAGCTCGCAATTGAGTGTTATATATGAGCGAGGGTAAAAAGTGGTTTTACCTTGATTTATACGGCAAATAAGAGAGTGGAGAGGATACAAAATCGACAGACATCAGCCGGTAAACATTCTAGTATGTCTATTCCATCGGCTGATGTCTGTCAATTTTGTATCCTCTCCACTTTCTTATTTGCCATATATATATATATATATATATATATATATATATATATATATATATATATATATATATATATATATACACACATATGGGGTAAAGACCCCACTTCAATCACGAATGATCATGGGATTGCACCTAGAAAGTTCCCCTCTGAAGCACAAGTCTGGGCAAGGTTGCTTATAGAAGACCAACAGTCACCTGTGCATACCAGTCTCCCCACTCTGTGCCACTGATGTTGCCCAAGGGAAAAGCAAAGGCTGATACAGCTTAGCACCAGAGACATTGCAATTCATTTCTACAGCTGTGTGAAATGGAGCTTCGTAGAATAAAGTGTCTTGCTCAAGAACACGACACACAGCCCAGTTTGAGAATGGAACTCACAACCTCACGATTGTAAGCCTGACGTTCTAACCACCAAGCTATGTTCTTTCATATATATATATATATATATATATAGGCACAGGAGTGGCTGTGTGGTAAGTAGCTTGCTTACCAACCACATGGTTCCAGGTTCAGTCCTACTGCATTGTGCCTTGGGCAAATATCTTCTACTATAGTCTCAAAGCCTTGTGAGTGGATTTGGTAGACGGAAACTGAAAGAAGTCCATTGTATGTGTGTGTGTGTGTGTGTGTGTGTGTGTGTGTGTGTGTGTCTGTGTGTATTACTGTCTTCTTGCCTTGGTTTTATATGGTAGTTGTACATGAAAGACATGCTAGCAGTGTACTTCATTTCCAATCTTCCACAAAAACCACAGCCACTAACACTGCAATCACTGGCACCACAAACACCACCACAACTACCGCCACAACCACAACCACCACCACTAAAATCACCAGCACCACAAACACCACTAAAACTACCACCAAAACCACAACCATCCACCACTAAAATCACCAGCACCACAAACACCACTAAAACTACTACCAAAACCACAACTACCACCACTACAATCACCAGCACCATGAACATCAACACAACTACTGCCAAAACCACAACCACCACCACTAAGATCACCAGCACCACAAACACTACTAAAACTATTACCAAAACTACAGCCATCACCACTAAAATCACCAGCACCACAAACACCACTAAAACTACTACCAAAACCACAACTACCACCACTACAATCACCAGCATCGTGAACACCAACACAATTACCACCAAAACGTCAACCACCACCACTACAATTACCATCAGCACAAACATCACCACAACTACCACCAAAACTACAACCACCACCACTACAGTCACCAGCACCCAAGCTACAACCACCCTTGCTACAATCACCAGCACCATTAACACCATTACAACTACCACCTAAACCACAACCACTATTGCAACTATGACAACTACCACTATAACTACTACACATTCACAACTGCTATTACTACCACTTTCCACATTTTTAAAACCACCACCACCACTTAACAACTACCAATACATATACTACCACCACCACAACCACACAACCACCACTACCAGCACCATTACTGCCGACATCAGTACCACCCTATCCTACACCACCACCACCACCACGCATACACCAACACTACCACTTAATTTACAACATTCACTACCACCCCAACCCTCACACCCCTCTCACCGCCACCACCATTATTACACAACCACTAACACTTAATTTAGAATCACCACCACCACCACCACCACCACTACAACCACTACCATCACTCTTTCATTTGAGATTCTTCATTTTCTTTAGTGGAACGCACTAAATGCATTTGGCATAAAAACAGTGCACAATAAAGTACTGCTTCCTGTCAATGCCTCACAGCGTTGTTGATTTGCAATTATGTGCACATATGCACACACCTGCATCTCTGTATTGACAGGTAGTGTTGACACTTTTGGCACTATTGTCATTCTTTGTGGTTAATTGTGAAGATTTGTGTATGAGTGGGGGTGGATGTAGGGTGTGTATGTGTGTTGGTATGTGTACTTGTGCCTATATGTGTGTGTGCACGTGTCTGTATGTATGTGTGTGTGTCTGTACGTGCACATGTGTTTATGTGCGTGTATGTGTGTGTGTGTGTCTGTCTGTCTGTGTTGGTTTGTGTACTTGTGCCTATATGTATGTGTGTGTGTGTGTGCATGTGACTATGTGTGTGTGTGCGTGCACATGTGTTTATGCGTGTGTATATGTGTATGTGTTTGTCTGTGTTGGTTTGTGTACTTGTGCCTATATGTGTGTGTGTGTGTGTGTGTGTGTGTGTGTGTATGTATCTATATGTGTGTGTGCACATGTGACTCCGTGTGTGTCTGTGTGTGCATACACGTTTATATGCATGTGTGTGTGTTGATATGTGTACTTGTGCCTATATGTGTGTGTGTACTTGTGTGTGTGTGTGTGTGTGTATGCATGTCTGTATGTACGTGTGAGTATGTGCACATGTGCCTCTATATATGTGTGTGTGTCTGTGTGTGTATGGTCATGTGTATATGGGTATGTGTGTGTCTCTATATGTGTCTTTCTAGATGAGTATGTATATGTATATCAGTCTATGTGCATGTGCTTGTTCTCCTGTATGTTTGTACATTCATGCCTATATGTGTATGTCTATATGTGTCATTCAAGATGAATATTTATATGTCTATGTATATATACATTTATGAACGTTCTTAAGATTATGTGTGTATAGTATGTGTATTGATACATTCATGCTTATATGTGTGTGTGTCTATATATGTTTTCCTAGATGAATGTTCGTATTATAACTGTATAACATATGTATACCTGTGTATGTGTATGTGTGTCTGTTTGAAATTATGAATCTGTATTCCTATTTTTGTGTATAAATGTGTGTGCCAGTATGTATATGTATGTGTTTGTGTAATTATCAAGATACACACACACACAAGCATATGAGGTGCAGGAGTGGCTGTGTGGTAAGTAGCTTGCTTACTGACCACATGGTTCTTAGTTTAGTCCCACTGCATGGCACCTTGGGCAAGTGTCTTCTACTATAGCCTTGGGCCGACCAAAGCCTTGTGAGTGGATTTGGTAGATGGAAACTGAAAGAAGTCCATCATATATATATGTGTGTGTGTCTGTCTGTCTGTCTGTATTTGTCTCCCCTCCATTGCTTGACAACCGATGTTGCTGTGTTTACGTCCCCATAACTTAGCAGTTTGGCAAAAGAGACTAATAGAATAAGTACTAGGCTTACAAAGAATGAGTCCTGGGGTCGATTTGTTCAACTAAAGGCGGCACTCCAGCATAGCTGCAGTCAAATGACTGAAACAAATAAAAGATAAAAAAGAAAAGATTAATTTATATATATATATATATATATATATATATATATATATATATATCATAATAAACAATTTGATTAGGAATGGAATATTCTATCTAAGTCATTTCCGTATGATAAAGGTAAATCTTTCTGTCCACTTTGTAACGATGAAATGTATTTCATCCTGCTCTCACAAATCTTCTTGTAAACACGATTAAAGAATGCATTTATCATTGCAAACATTGGCAAAACATACCTTTAGTTCCTATACCATTTCTACCATTCTATGAAAGTTGACCTTTGACTATCTTACATTTCACTTCCACTAAATATATCTACTTCCATGCCTTTAAGCATTATTTTAATTTACCTATCTCTCTATATCTCTCCACTATTAGTTTTCTCCTAATTTCTTTCTTTCTCCTTCTCTTTCTATAAACTGTCTTTGACGTTATATCTATTAATGGTTAAAAAAAAAACTTAATAGCGTTCCCATCATCATATATGCAGTCATCACATTCTGCTAAAATGTCTTACTGATGCGTTTTGTTTCTCTTTTTTCTCTGATGAGAAGATTGCGTTGTTTTACATAATTTTATTCCTTCTGAAATAATACCAATGTTTTCTTCGAAACATATGTCAGAAGTAAAAAGATTTTAACAACACCTGCATTTAACTCCATTTATTTATTTATCTATGTGGTACAAAAACATTTCACTAAAACCTGAATTTCTACCTTTATAAGTAGGCTGTTACATCCTTGGTACTTGTGTGAATTTTTGCTACCCTGGTAACTATTTATTTATTTTTTCCGTGTTATTTGTAAACATTGAAAAAATACACATACATTTATATATACATATATC